>NW_022589773.1:5246133-5401825 GCF_004348235.1 Phoca vitulina | reverse complement strand
GGCTCCCTGCTCGGCAGGGAGTCTGCTTCTCCCTCTGACCCTCCCCCCTCTCATGTGCTTGCTCTCTCATTCTCTCTCTCTCAAATAAATAAATAAAAAAATCTTTAAAAAAAAAAAAAAAAATGAATTTCCTATATTTAACTGAATTTTCACTCCATTCAACTCATGTTCGGTGATGTCATTAGCTTAAGCCCGGGTTCCCTAGACCACTTGGCCAGTTCCACAACTATTATAATGATCCTAAGGGAAAAGGGAACGGGTTACCATTTAGTTTTAAATAACATTTTATTCAGTGGAATAGAAAAGTACATAAATTTTGAATTAAAGGTTTCCATTTCTCAAAGTTTTTTTCTTAAGTATACTGAAGATCTAGAACCAAAAAGATATCAAGTCCCCTTTCTTCCCAGCTTAGCAACAACCTTAATACATTCTTGACTCTGTCCCTGTTCTCAAATAGTTCTTCAAAATATTTTTAGAGGGCAGAAAAAAATCACACTACACGAAGTAAACAGGCTTTCCAAGAAGCATGTTGTATCAGACTGTCATATATGTGTCTGTTTAGGTGTCCTTTTTAAATGTCACCTCTAATCCGGTATCTACATGACAGTGGCCAGAAAGAACATTTCAGTTCAAGAACTTCCAAAATCCCACAATGACTAAGCCCCAGTAGGAAAATGTAGCTTTTATAACGATCAGGCACTTCATTTTAGAACTAGAATAATAATGGGGGGAAAAGAAATTACTGACAATTATTGGAATACTCTTTTATAACTTCAAATACATTTTCAGTTCTCCAGAAAACATTGCCACTTGATAAAAATGGGAAGGCAGTCCTTACTTTTGTAAGAGATTTCAAGGTAGAAAGATGGTGACTGCTTTCCAGATTTGAAGTTTATTTTTTTAATAAACATTACTTTTGGTCAGGCTTTGATTTACTTTTTTTAATTAACATATAATGTCTTATTTGTTTCAGTTAGGTTTACTCTTAAGTGCAAAGATAATACACAGATTTCCCATTTACCCCATACGCACTGTTATTAACATCTTATATTAGTATATTTGTCACAACTGATAAACCAGTATTGATACATTATTAAAGTCTGTATTTATTCAGATTTCCTTGGTTCTCCCTAATGTCCTTTTTCTGCTCCAGGATACTACATTCCTTTTAATCATCATGTCTCCTTAGGCTTCTCTTGACTGTGACCGTTTCTTAATACTTTCTTTGCTTATGTCGACCTTGAGAGGTTTTTTTTTTGAGATTTTATTTATTTATATGAGAGAGAGCACACAAGCAAGGGGAGGGGCAGAGAGAGAAGCAGACTCCCCACTGAGCAGAGAGCCCGACATGGTGCTCAATCCAAGGACTCTGGAATCACTACCTGAGCCGAAGGCAGAGGGCTTAACCCTCTGAGCCACCCGGGCGCCCCAACATTGAGAGTTTTGAGGAGTACTGGTCAGGTATGTTGCTGAATGTCCCTCAACTGGGATTTATCTGATGTTTTTCTCTTGGTTAGACTGGGGTTATGGGTTTGGGGGAGGACAATCACAAAGATGTCATTTCATCACATCATACCAAGGATACAACTATCAACATGACTCCTCACTTTGATGTTAACCTTGATCTCCTCACTGAGGTCATGTTTGTCAGGTTTCTACGATGTAAAGTTACTCTTATTTCTTAGCCCATACTTAATAAGGAGCAGAGTTATGTTCCACCTCCTTGAGGATGGAGTATCTACATAACTTGGACAACTTCTGTACCTTAGATATGTCTATTCTCTATTTGTTTATTTATTCAAATATTTCTTTATATTAATATGAACTCATGAATACTTATTTTATACTTTAGGTCATCATCCAAAACTATTTTATATTGTTGCTCAGCTTTGGTCATTAGGAATTCTTTCCAATGGCTCCTTGGACCTTGGGCATATACCCTCAATTGTGGGCTACTATTGCTGCTGTTTGAGCACTTCCTTATTTTCTGGCACTACAAGATGCTCCAGGCTCATCTTGTATTATTTCCTACAGTCCTAGCCGTTCCTCCAAGAAGCCCTGGTTTCATTATTGGAGAGTGGTATTAGAAACCAAGACCCAGGCACTGTGCTTCTAGACCCTCCCAGATGGCAAGCAAGGAAATTTACGTGTGCGTGCTAATCCTTGGAAAACACCTATTTATAATTATTTCTATATGCAACCATCTGCATCCATCTTAAACTAAACATTAAACATGAGTTTATAGTGATGTCTCCAATTCTAATCTATTACACCACAGAGATCATTCTAGCCTATTCCTCTTGCTCATCTGTAACCTCCCACTTCAACAGTGAGAAACCTGGCTCCCAGATTTACTTAATTTACTTAATTGCTCAATTCCAGTATACACGTATAGTGGTACTAGAATTGTTAACTGGTACGCCCATAGGAAATAACTTTATCAACTACAGCACAGTATTTAGGCACAGCTCCTTTTAAAAGCCTTTAGTCTTACAAACTCCACTCATTTCCAAAGTGACTTAGGTCAGCACCTTTGCCCCCAAGCCCCTTCAGTGAGGTTGCTTCATACATTTTTAATATAATTTGATTGTTTTGTCACAATTTGCATTCCATCCTGGGATCCTCTGATCTCTTATTTATATATTATCAAACCAAATAATTTAAGTTTTATTTTCAACATGGGGTAGGGTGAGGGGGACAAGGGGAGAAGACACTGACGGAACTCGAAAGGGAAGGTACCAATTTAGAGATTTTCTTAAGTTTCTGTCTAGGGGCGCCTGGGTGGCTCAGTCGTTAAGCGTCTGCCTTCGGCTCAGGTCATGATCCCAGGGTCCTGGGATCGAGCCCCGCATCGGGCTCCCTGCTCAGCGGGAAGCCTGCTTCTCCCTCTTTCACTCCCCGTGCTTGTGTTCCCTCTCTCGCTGTGTCTCTCTCTGTCAAATAAATAAATAAAATCTTTAAAAAAAAAAAAAAGTTTCTGTCTAATAACTGCTTAAAAATAGAAATTCACTGAAAGCTAATATATTTTTTAAATGTACTGAAATCTTTGCATACAATAAGGGACATGGTAAAGATCAAAAGTAAGAAATGTAGCTCCCTTTCACAACTGAAATATAGATTTTTTTCAAGGCGCTATCAGTAACTTTATTCAATTCTCCTAGTTGTAAAATGAGAATAAAACATTTTGTATCCAGGACTAAGAATGTAGGTATGCTGATAGTATTCTGCCACTCAAGGATAAAATGTTAGTTTCAGTAAATGTAGACTCTATGCCTTGGAGAAATTAAGCTCTACCCAATTATAATTTTCACACAATTGTAAAATTTTATATATTTTCACACAATTATATTCATAAAGCTTTGTAACCCTGATGATTATTATCTGCTCTTATCACTAAGGAATTTTTTCTGTCTAGCAACCTGGGATCCTTAGGCATTTTAAAGTCCTTAAAGTATCCAAACAGTTACCAATATACACCTAGATTTATTTCTAAGCATGTGGGAGAGTTGGTGGCCATTCATGGAAGATTATCTTGATAGTAATAAAATTACCCCCAAAAAAGACAAAAGGGAGAGAAAACATCTTTTGAGGATTTCTTCTGTAAAACAAAATTTATTATTCTTGTAAGGCTGCATATGTGCCATTTATTTACTAACATATAATCACGAACTCCCAAGGATACAGTTTAAACTCCTGCTATAATCATGCATTTTATTGAATTATCAGAAAAGGAGACATCACGAGTAAATCTGCCAAATCAATCTTTGCAGGAAAAAGATGTGCCCTAGCACCTCTTCGGTTTCTTTATGGAAATCAGCATTTATCCGTAACTCATTCCTATTCAACACCTGACATGTAATAATGTAATTCACAAGTCTAATCTCTTTCTGGGTAGTGAGCACTGAGAAGAAAGCCATGTTTGAAGCCATTAATGAGTATTTCTTCCAACTACTGTCAATAGATTCTTCTTCCCCATTATTCTAATTCAGAAATGAAATATCTGGGAGTGTTAAAAACTATGATTTCCTAAATTAAGTATTCAGAAGCCATATTTTATTAAATCTTATTGAAAACCCTACCCTTAATAATTTCAAAAAACTTTAAAGATACAATAAGAACACCTGTTTCTTTCCCTCATGGTCTCACAAGAATATCCAATAAGTTATTCTATATATAAATCAGTATGCTTTTGTACTGGTGTAAGTTTGCACCAACCCTGCAATTTCTCAAGGGCTGCCTCAGACTCCAACAGAAATAAGACAAGAAGTGAACTCATTCTCAGTGGGGCAGGAGACCAGGGCAGAGAGGTAAGACTGGAGGTGAGGAAAAGGATAATTAGAGCTCAAAGTCGAAGTGATGCTTAAAAAAAAAAAAAAAATCTAAAAGGTTTTTGGGGGTGGGTTGGGGAAGAGATCTAAGCAATTTCCCGAGACCACCACTTCTGTCAAGGGAGTCATGCTATAAAAGAAGGAGCTCAAAACAAGTTCATTGAGATCAGCATTCCTCCAGCCAAACTCTGCAATAATTACTGTATTGATCTGCAGTACATTAGCACAAACAGGTAAAATAATGAGGAATCAATGAAGTTTGATTTTAAAATTCTCAAATTCTAAGAACCCTGAACAACTGTTGGAGGAAGGGCAAGAAGAAAAGCACAAACGGCTGCCTGAACACCTCAATGCCTCATCAATCCCTTCTCTCTACACTAAAAACCCAGAGTCTCCTGGGGTCAAATGGGAAGAACCGCGGCCAAAGGAGCAAGTGTGGAGTCTTGGCAGGGCTGTGTCACGCGCCTCAGAAACAGACCTTTCCAGTGTTTGGGGGTTTGCACTATATGACAAGTGACAGAGTCCAGAGAGGCATGGCTGCCAAAAGACAGGTTCAGTAAGAAAGTCACAAAGCAGAGCTGGCTTTATTTGGAAGCCCTTGGCCAGGCTTCAGACTGACCCAACTTGGTGGCAGTTTATTCCCTCGGGGGGAATATGAAGGAACTTTGAGACAGTATTTGCTCAGAGACACATATCACTCCCATCTACAGCACTGAGGTCGCCAGCAGAGATCCCAACGGAGAGCTAGGCTCGGGATTTAATCATTAGGCTTGCCTTTCAATCTCCTAACTCCGAAATACAGGGGCTGAATAAAGTAATCTTTTCATCATGACTTAAGGAAATAATCCTATTAAGAGTGGAGCATGCCTGGGAATTCACCTGCTTCACTGTGGGCCTAGGGATTTGAGGCTAGATGGGTAATGCCACAGAATAGAGAGGAGCATCCTCGCCAAGACCGTCCCCTGTTGAAGAGCATCCGTGCAAAGGCTCATCTCCCAGTGTGTGAGATTAACGGGCAGGGGGCTGTGGAGCGCCCGGATAACCTACCTGCCGCTCTGGTCTGAGGTCCATGTAACGGATCGCCCCTGGGGTTTGGTGCTGTACCATATCCTTATGGCGTGAGGAAAGTCAGTAGCTGTCTGAGCCCCTGTCTTCCTGATCTGTAAGCTCCAAGTGTCAGTGTCAAACAGGAGCTCCCCACAGCCAGGAGCCTGGCTGCAGCCAGCATAATAGTCTAACTGCTCCCGCCAACGCCCTGCAGGCAGAGTGACAAGTTCATGTACAATCTGATTCCTGAGCTCCTCAGAAACAACTGTGAGCTTGGGAGACCTTGTAAATTTGTCAATACCTGGCACAGCAGCAACATCCACCTCCTCTACCTTCAACACGGATAAATCACAGCAGTCCAACACTAGCAAAAAATCCTCACTCCCATGATTCCCTGTGTCACAGCGGTACTTTGAGCTAGAAATCCCAGAAGCCTGTTCCGGGTTGTCATGGTTACCATCTTTACCAGAAGTATCTTTTTCACCTTTACCACAGATTGCAAAATCATTATATCCTGTTTTAGATGAGAAGGTCCTTGTATCTGTCACAGGACTCTGGCAGGGTGCAGGCATCCTAAAACTGCAGGCTTCGTTTGACTCTGATCGGCAGGTGTCCTTGGTGGAACCACTCTGTTTCTCGAATCTGTCCCCAGGCTCAAAGAAAAGCACTATGGTGCCCTCAATGATTTGACTTTCGAAATCCACATCTAAATCCAGTACATAGTGCTTCACGAGTATGTGGCTGGTGTTGGCCATGAGAGGCAGGTCATCCCGGGAAGGGTCCAGCGCTATGTCCATGGTGTCGGTTGTTGTTCAAGAGCTTTGTTACAATCTCAGAAGGGGCTTCCTATCTGCCTTAATCTTCCGGAATCATAAATGGCTGCTTACCAAAAAAACACCTGGTGTCACAAATTGTGGTTCCACAACTTTCAGTCCCCTGGCAAAGAAGAAAAACACAATTAGACAAAATTCCAAACAAGACCCTAAGTGTTCCTACAACCACTGCTTCAGCAAACTGACTACCTCCTTAAATAATCCCCCAATGTGGTAGAAGCTCAGGGCTAGAAGGCAGACTAATCTTTCTGACTGACATCAAAGAAAGCTGCATTATGGGTTTCTAAAAATATTTCAATTACCAATGGAACGAAAGGGGCCTCCACAAAGCCCGAAGAATCGTGCTCTTAACTAGAACAGTCCTTGTTTTGGGAAAGAGCAATTGTTATGCAAAAGCATAACTGAGCATCACTGTGCTTCTTGTTTTAAAAGATATTAAATGCATCATTTCTAATTTTGTGCATCAAAGATAAGTGACTGTTTCTCTACTGTGATTCTAAGTAACAAATGTGAATGAAGGCTAAATGGCCTCATATGTTTTATTCTTTGAGAGTAATAATTTAATACATAAAATGTAACTCCAGGGATTACTGTACTTTTCACATTAGGACTGCTCTCATATCAGCACTTCCAGTAAATTACAGGAAAATGAGCCAATTTACCAGGAGTGCATTCTAAGTATTCCTTTGAGATTGTTCATGGAGATTTTTCAAATTTATAGTTAAATACTCAAGGTATATCATTACATCTTAATAGCTGAAAACCCATTAACATTCTGGATAATAGCCTTCTTGTGGCAAAAAAAAGGTCTTCTCATTTGGGAAAAAAAAAAAGTATGCAAATATCTATAAAAGGAAAAAGAGAAATTAAAATGTAGAAACAGATGTTGTAATAAAATGCCCAAGTTCTTCATAAAAGTTCTGAATCAAAATGTATTCTTATTTTATAATAGCAATCCACCTAGAAGAAAAATTATTTGAAATTATTTCAGTCCCTGTTGTGTACCTGATTTCTTTCAGCGTATGCTGTTATTTTTTATTCTTTTACCAAAAATGAAAAAGGGGGAGGGGAATAACAACTCTGACAGAGTAGATATATTTAAAATAATCTTTGTATTTCTAAATATCAGGAGGTATTCTTGTATCAACTACAAAACAATATCACCAGCTTTTCAAGTAAAACTGAGCCCTCTCTTTTCATTCTGTTTAACTCCTCCTCACCTCCCCTCAGATTTTATGTGCCTGTCTACTAGACTCTTAATTCTGTTCCTTCTAGAATCTCATTCCAGAAATCAAACCCACTGAATTTTCACTTTCTACATCTCCACAGCCTTACTTCCTCAGGAAAATCTTACCCACCCTAAGGGGGAAAAAATCTGATTTCATGCTACTTTCCCAGTCGTAGAGACCATACACCCTTTGCATCTTTGTCCTCTAGCCAAAGGGCCTGCTCAACACTCTGCTCCCTAAAGATGACCTGACACCAGGCCTCCATGCTCTTTGGACTAAGCCATGTGCCATACCTGGAGTGCACCCACAGCCACCTGCCAAATTCTGTTCTTTCTCCACACTCAGTTCAAATGCAATCATCTCCTGAAATCCTTCCTTACTCCCTATTCTCTCACCCTTCACCGAACTGCATATGGGAATATACAATCTGATTTTTTTAAAGTAATAGGAATTGAGAGAAATGAGGGATGCAAAGAATATTTTGAAATTACTTTATAAAGAAGCTGGCACTCCCCTTGGTTCTAGAAGAATCAATGGGCAAAAGGAAGAAGGCAGAGTATTTCCTTTTCTGCATGAAAGCAACTGAACTTGTCGTGTAAGGAATAACAACCTTCAATAAAGCCACTGGGTATATCTATGTAATGAAAAACAACGGATGTTAAAACGTCATCCTGTTGGTGTTTGGGGCTGCTAATATGCAGTCTTTTGTTGATTGGGCTCTTTAAAAAACCTTACTTAATATTTTTTTTAAAACCTGAGTATATACACACACAGACAAGAAGAAAATCTGAATCAGCCGAGACAAGGGTTAACTTAGTGGCTGTGTACACCATGTCTGAAGAAGAACTGTCTAGCTTGTGTAACAATATAAATATAACCATTCATTGTCTAACCCTAATAGATCCTTTCATTTATTTGTGAAATTTAATATAATTTAAGATTCAAACATATACTACAGAGCAGTTTTCACCACTGCTTTGTGACTGGTGGCAGATAACAAGGCAGCCTTCGAGCCCCATCCACAACCAAGCCTGTTAATATCACCTTGTCACCCTAACTGGCAACAGTTTGCTCTTCGGTGGATTCTTGAGTACACTCCCCATAGTTGCAGTTCTAACTCTTTTCTTCTTTTAACTTTCTAGTTCCATGCCTGCTGACTCATTCTCAGTTGATTATTTGGCCTCCTACTTTACTGAGATGATTTTGAATCTGAAACTCCATCATGGCTCAAGTATCTGTAGTTCTTCACAACTACTGCCTTCTCCTTTCTGATTCAAAGGAGACAATATCCCTTCCCACCAAAGCTAATTCCTTTCCCCTTGAATCCTAGCTTTTGGGGTCTGAAAGGGCCAAATGAATGGCACTCTTCTTGCCCATCCAAATTCTGAACATACCAAAAAGTAAGATGAGGATATGGCAGAGGGATACCAAAATATCACCATTATTACTGATGAAGGCTAAACTAAACAATATGATTTAGTGTGGGAGCCAAAGGTACCTGAAAATTGAATCCCCATATTCAACAGATTTACCCACAAGGTCACAGGAAACACTGGATCAGGTCAAAGCTCCCAGAGGAGAGGGTACCCTCCCCAGGCAAGAATTAAGGCCTGGGGAAGTAAGGAGAAAAGCTCTCCAAGTTGAGGATTGCTGCCCAAAAGCAAAAGGGAAGAGCTGAAAGGAGCAGAACATGCTCAATTTCGACTTCTCACTCCACCTCCCTTAAGGTAGAAGAACTAAAGTGATCAGCAATGTTACAGTAATTAAGCTCCCCTCACAAGACAGGAAACATCAGAAAGAAGAAACTGCTCCCAACCCCCCCGTTTTTCCCCGCAACCCTGAACACTATCTCCTTCCACTAATTTGGAATCTTGTTGCATTTCACAAAAAAATGTTTCTCTTGCCAACATTTTCTTCCTCTCAATGTTTCCATCCTGTTCCTAATGTTTCAAACACCCCCCAGGGCTACCATCTTCAAAAACAAACACTGCAATACATCCATCTATCAAAGCATTATGTTGATACCTTAAACTAATACAATGTTATATGTCAATTATATCTCAATTAAACCAGGAAAAAAACAAACAAAACAAACATTTAACCCTGTTGCCCATGTTAGCTAAGTCTTTACTTCTTTGCATTTTGGAGCTGACAAATTCCTTAGGGCTCACTTAGTCGAACTCTCCAGTTTTACAAATGATGACACTGAGGCCCAGAGAGGTAAAGCAATTCGGTCACTCATTTCTGATGCTTTTCTCCTTGCTGATTCTTTCCCTTGGAATTCTCATCTTCCAGCTCTTGTGGCCATTTCCTTCATACTGTCCAAGTCATAAATCAAATGTCACCTCATAAGACTGTCTTCTATATTCTCATTCTACCTTGTCTACCATCTTCAAGTTGTGTGGACTAGACTCAATTCATATTCTAATAGCTTTGGGGGTAAAAGGAGAAGTTTGGGGCCAGCCCCAGAAGATTCAGATCACGGTCACCTCTGTCTGGTTTCCAACCTAAGTTATGTATAATGTGTGAGTCTGTTAGAACTCGTTGCTTATTACACCTATTTCCTCCTTGCCTTGGCTTCTTAGATGACCTGAATCTCCTTTCCCTGCAAGTATACAACTCTCACTGACGTCAATCAGGGTCACATCCCATGTTTAGGGAAGAACTGAACTAACTGTGGTTGCAAATGCTTGTATGTGGCCACCTTGTAAGGCCTCTCTCAGCAAATAGTAACCATATTTCTAAGCAGTCTGTTGACTTCAGCACTTCTTGCCATTATTGTGCTCCAATTTAAAATGCCAGCCTCTCTCACTGAAGCATTTTTCCATTCTGTCATAAGCCATAACATATAAAATTCCCCCCTTTATCAAACCCAATGGTTAGTTTCCAGTGGCTAACCACTGCTGCCTCTAAAATAAGTGTACTACGTGCTAGGTATTTTAAATGCTTAAATGATTGTCTCAGCAACACCATTAAAGGCTTCAAAAGAATTAATATACAGCAATATTTTTCTTGAGAAAGGCGGGAGGAGGGGGGAGGAAGGGAGGATCAAATACTAAAGAGTTATGGCACGGGGAAGAAACTGCCTTGCCACTTTCAATCACCCAAACAGAAATGCACACATCTACAAATGTGTAAAATAGCCTCTGTAGAGCCATTCCAGATCCCACTAAAGAGAGTAATTTCATTCTCCTTTCCAGCTACAAGGCCATGTGTATCATTCTCATGACCCTCAACTTACCCTGCTTCATTTTGCAGCTACCTCTACCTTCCAATGGTCTATAAGCAACTAGGGATTCCTGATTCATCTGTGTGTGCATGACCACGTTGAGTAGAATGCCCTACACATAGTAGGTTCTCAGTAAATATCTGTGGATTGACATCTGAGGGCATTTATAATTTCTCGTTATCCACAGAATAGGGGTTCTGGCTTACATAGGTCTAGTAGAAAGTTACGCTTAACCAACATCTTCCTCCAAATAGCTCTCAATTTTTTTTTTTTTTTTTAAGATTTTATTTTTTTGAGAGAGAGAGAGAGACAGCATAGAGGGAACACAAGCAGGGGGAGTGGGAGAAGGAGAAGCAAGCTTCCCACTGAGCAGGGAGCCCGATGCGGGGCTTGATCCCAGGATCCTGGGATCATGACCTGAGCTAAAGGCAGATGCTTAACGACTGAGCCTTCACCTGTCCCTCTATGCCACATCTCTTTTCCTATAAGCAACTCAAAAGAAAGGGAGAAGTTGCAAAAATGCTTACTATATAGTACTGAGCACACTATGAGTAGTTACAAAATATTTAATTCTACAGACTACTTGTTCAGAGGAGGACAGCTTTCTGCTACTCCAAGTGTGTTCATTCTGTAGGATACAGTGATTGCTCTTAATGACAGCTATTTTATATACCGAAAAGTATACTGTTTCTGAGCATAGCTCCTCAGACATTCAAATGCATATAAGCATAGGAACATAGCTTATTACTGTGAAATTTGATAAAATAATTTCAGAATTAGAAGGACTCTTAGAAGTACAAATGTATTATTTTGTATTTAGAAGTGTCACACTGACATATTATTCTGTAACATTTCTTTCATGCAATGGTTTTGAAATACAACCATACAGATGCACATAAATCTAGCTCGTTTCCTTTAACTGCTGCTTGGTGTCCCTATATGAATATTCTACAATTTGTCTATACATTGCTCTGCTAGTAGTTAAATTCTTTTAAATTTTTATTATTTACAAACCATGCTGCAATGAACATCCTTATATATGTCTCCTGGTGCACATGTGCAAGTGTTTCCTGGATAAAACACCTAGAAATTCCATTTGGCCTGAGATTGGTACTGTCACACCTGCTTTCTTTTGGTTTGTTTTTTCCTGATGTATCTTTTCTTCTATCCCTTTATTTTTATTGTTAACTGCTCTGGGTTGTTTTGCCTTTTTGCCTTGGATATCTTTTTAAAGCAACATTTGGCTGCATTTAAAAAATATAATTATCGGGACGCCTGGGTGGCTCAGTTGTTAAGCGTCTGCCTTCGGCTCAGGTCATGATCCCAGGGTCCTGGGATCGAGTCCCACATCGGGCTCATTGGTTGGCAGGGAGCCTGCTTCTCCCTCTACCTGCCGCTCCCCCTGCTTGTGCTCTCTCTCTCTGACAAAAAAATAAATAAAATCTTTAAAAAATATATATATAATCATTTTTAATAACTGAAGTAAATTTATTTACATTTATCATGACTACTGTTATAACAGCACTGATCTCTCAGCCAATTATTTTGTGTTTTCCATCTACTATGATTTTCTTTGCTACTCAGCTTTTACTTTTTCTACTTTTTGTTGCATTTTTTCCGAGTTTTTTCCCTCTACTGCTTCATCAGTTATACAATCTATTTATTTTCTTTAACATGCTTACTTCAGGTCAATCTCTAGTAGTCTTTTGAATAATACAAAGACCCTAGGAAGTTTCATCATCAGTTTCTCCTTTTCCCCATTCTCTATCAGCTTCCAGATTATTGTTGCCAGTGTCTCAGTATCACATTGTTTTTAACAACCCTCACCCAACTTAGAAAAATTGAAGTCAATAGTTATTTGTATTTGTTTACCAGCTTTCTTCCTCATGACTGATTCATACAGTCCATTCCTTCTGTCAGGGTTTAATTTTGCTCTAGTTAACTACTGCCACCTGACAAATTAACCCAAAACTTTGTGGCTTCAAACAGCAACCATTTGATTATATTCCGTGGGTCAGGAATTTGGGTAACACTCAGCTGGGCCATCTTATGAATATGACTATAGCACTCAGTGGTACTCAGCTAGACGATGGGCTTATCTGGGGGTTCTGATGACCAGAGTAGCTACACAAAGCCTCTTTAATATGGAGGTCTCAGAATAGTTGGGACATTTTATATGGCAACTGGTGGCCCCCAAAGCAAGTGTCCCAAAGGACTTCTGACCTAGCCTCAAAAGTCAACTACATTCTATTGGTTTCAAAAGAGTTGTACAGCTAGCTAGTCCAGATTTAAGGACAGGGAACTCAACTTCACATCTTAATGGGGGAGTCACTGGATCGTACTGGAGAGTAGCCTGTGAGATGGTAGATACTGTTACAGTCATTTAGGGAAAATACAATTTCCTTTTTACTTAAGTAGATTTTTAGGCTGATAGTTATTTTCACTTAGCACCTTGAACACATTACTATATTCCAACATCTCTTTTTTCGGATAAGAAGTTTGGTATCAATCTTCATTTCTTGATATTTATGTTTTTCCCCCTGGTAGCTTTTATATATTTTTTTATTATCTTTGATGTTCTATTGTTTCAATCAATGTATCTAAATATGGATTTATTTTTATTTGGCTTGCTCAAGATTCAGTGTGCTCCTTCAGCCTGAGGAATTCTTTCCATGTATAACCCTGAGGAGACAGCAAATCTCCTTGGCTCTCTACTGAAACAGTGTGATGGAATTTTCTTTCTCCAGTCACCCCTTCATGGCTTCTAGCTTTACACAGATAACTCAGTTTCAGTTCTCCACATGTACTAGGTCTATAGTCAGGTACCTCTTCCTTGATAGGTATCAGGGCCCCGACCCCTTCCTGCCCCCCTGCCCCCCTACAGCTATTAAGCCTATTCTCATTCCTCTGTCAGAACCTCTCAGGTTAGGCTCCTGTTCATCATCCTGACTTTATAATCCCCCTCCATTTTGGTCAACAAGGATAACTCCTTCTTGGTTGTGAATTTGCATGTGTATGTGTGTGTGTGTGTGTGCGTGTGTGTGTGTGTGTGTTCACAGGTGTGTGTATGTTGTTGTACTTTACAAAGCATTTCTAAATACTTGAAGTGGGAAGGGGGATTTTCTTAAAATTCAGTTAATCATACTGACCAGAAGCCCACGAAGCCTGCTTTACCAATTAAATGGTCCACACCCACAAGTCCCCTGGCTTAAAAAGTTTTCATGCAGGGCATGCTTTGCTGTATAACTTTATAGGCACCATAGCTACAGATTCCCTTTCATCGTCACAAAAGCCTAGAGAGATGCTTAAAGACTGAGAGGGGGCACCTGGATGGCTCAGTCGGTTAAGCGTCTGCCTTCGGCTCAGGTCATGCATGATCCTGGGCCCCAGGATCAAGTCTGGCATTGGGCTCCCTGCTCAACGGGGAGTCTGCTTCTCCCTCTACCCCCGCCCCCTGCTCATGATCTAATAAAATAAATAAAATCTTCAAAAAAAAAAAAAATGAGAGGATAAGAATATGTGCAAAGAAAGAAGCCAAGATGCAGAGAAAGCTGGACCATATTACTCATTCATTCAATATGGAATCCTCTTCTATTCTCTTTACTCTCTCTCTCTCCTGACCATGTCCTTGAGGAAATCTTTCCTGACCTCACTGATTAAGTCAATTTCCCAATTATTAGATCTCATAGCACTGAGTACACTTCTTCACAGTTCAACAGTTTTAGTTTTACATTTTTTGTTTGATCATTTAATATTCTTCTTCCTCTTAAATGAAGGAAAATACCACTTCTGGTAATAGCAGAGTAGCTTTTATCAGACCAATCCTCCTACTGGCAGCACTGATAAACTCTAGACAACAACAAAAATCTGAAGGCAGGTGAGAGTGAGCAAAAAGCTGACAAAAGCTATAGGGAGTTGACACTTAGGAGAAGGGAATGGCACTGAGTTTCCCTGTCATAGTTTTTCACCTGAGGGCATGTCCTAGTTGGCCATATGCAGCTAAAATTCAGACTGAAACCTGCAATCTTACTGGCTAAAAAATCAGAGAACAGAGTTCAGGAGTGACACAGCACCTGGATGGTAAAGAAGGAAAACTTCAGAAAAGGTATGAGCCCCATATTCTGCATATATACTGCCCAATTTTCTAACGAACCCCTGAACCATCCATGTTAGGGGCAGACCAAATAGTCCAAGTATGGCTCAATGTACTGAACTAAGATTTCTGTTTCTGCCCACTGCGGGGAAGGCAAATATGGAAGTTTGAGTTCACCTGAGTTAATTGTCTGCTAATACAAGAAAGACATTAAAACTCTTCAGAGGAACATAAATCCAGTTTCTATTAAAGTAGCAATCACAATGTCCAAGATAAAATAAAAAATTATTAGATATAAAAAGAAACAAGAAAATATGACCCATACTTAAAGAAAAAGCAATCAATGGAAACTGACTTGAGTGGACCCAAATATTAGAATTAGTATAAACAAAGAATTTAATGTAGTATTATATTAGTATTATAATTAAGGACATAAATGCTATAATGAATGAACTAAGGAAAACTCAGCAGAGAAATAGAAATTGCTAAAAAAAAAAAAAAGGAAATTCTAAGAACTGAAAACTACTGTACCTGAAATTAAAAATTCACTGGTTTTAATAGCAAACTAGAGATTACAGAAAAAAGAGTAAGTGATCTTGAAAATATTTATATAGCAATTATACAATCTGAAGAACACAGAGAAAAAATGTGAATCAATGAACAGAACCGCAGGTACCTATGGGACAAAGGTTCAACACATACAGAATTTAAGTCCAAGAAGGACAGATGAATAAGAATGCTGCAGCAAAAAATACGCTTAAAAACAGTGAGCAGTGAGAACCACCAGCACCCAGATTATGGTTCCTAAATACCACTTTCCAATGAAAGGAACCAGGCCTCCTTGGAGAAGGGGCTGATTCTAGGACTGCGGCAGGAAAAACGCAAGATCATATAGACGCTCTGGGCTCATCTTCTACTCAAAGGTTTGAGCGATTACTAATCTATCTGCCCAAAAAGGGAGAAAGTTAAAAAAAAAAAAAAAAAGGTGTGGTGTGGGGATTGGGCATCTCAAAAAAACAAAAGAACTAACTGCAGGAGCTTCCAATGGCCAAAGGTAGAACAATCTGAACAGGAAAATAATGATGGTATTGGATTAGAACCCAAAGAATAAAATAAATAACCTATAACTCTATTCTGATAAAAACAAAGGATTGATAAATGGGGAGGGAGGGTACACCTCCCTTAAAGAAGGATTCCAAAGAATAGAAGTAGATATGACCCTTCCAGAAGGCAGGGGTAGGGCTTAATTTCCTTCCTTTTGAGTATGAGCTGCACTTAGTAACTTGCTTCCAAAGAATAGAGAATGGGAAAGAAAAAATACTAAGTTTAGAGTAGTGAAATCTGGCAGACAAAAACTTAACCACATTATCAAGGTTAGTATCACCAGTGATAAATCATGTTGGTATCATTATCCCCTGATAGGATTCAATTGATGAGAAGGGCACCTTACCTCTGTAGTATTCTTCCCCAAATCCATAACCTCAGTCTAAGCTTTAGAAAACATCTGACAAACACACATTGAAGGACATTCTAAAAAATATTTGGCCAGTACTCTTCAAAAATGTCAAGGCAATGAAAAGCAAGTAAAATCTGAAAAACTATAATAGATTGAAGGAGACTTGGGGGTATTATAAAATGTATGTGGTATCCTAGACTGGATCCTAAAACAGGAAAAAAAAAAAAAAAAGGACACTAGTGGAAAAACTGTTCTTAGCAGCATTGTGCCAATTTACTTCTGTAATTTAACAAATATACCATAGTTATGTAACATGTTATCAGGGGAAGCTGTATCATACGCATATGGGAACTCTATACTATCTTTGCAAATCTTTTGGTAAATCTAAAAGTATTGCAAAAGAAACCATTTATTTTTAGAATAGTTAAGATTTTCCAAATTTGGTGAGAGATATAAATCTAAAGATTCAAGAATCTGAGAACAAACCCAAGCAAGATAAACACAAAGGAAACCACACCTAGGTACGACATAGTCAAACTGCTAAAAACCAAAAAAAGGAAAAAATCTTGAAAGTAGCCAGTACAAAATGATATTACATGCAGGAGGAAAAAGATACAAATGACAACTGGTCTCTCATCAGAATAACACTTAATTGCTCATCAGAAATAATGGAGGCCCACGGGACGTCTGGGTGGCTCAGTCGGTTAAGCGTCTGCCTTCGGCTCAGGTCATGATCTCAGGGTCTTGGGATCGAGTCCCACATCAGGCTCCCTGCTCACCAGGGAGTCTGCTTCTCCCTCTCCCTCTGTCTCTTTCCCCTGCTCATGCTCTCTCTCTCAAATAAATAAATAAAATCTTTAAAAAAAAAAAAAGAAAGAAAGAAATAATGGAGGCCCAGAAAATAATGGAATGGTATCTTTTAAGTGTTAAATGAATTTGGGGGAGCACACTTGCCTCACATATATTAGTCCTAAAATATTATTTATTTTATAATAATTTGCTATGAAGTCCTTATTTTTGTACTTAGCAAAACAGCAGCCTATTTCTGCTTAAGTTACCCAAATTTCTGAATGAGCGGGGCCTGAACTAATTTCCACTTTATTCAAAATTGGTATTTCCTCTTATTTATTTTTAAATTTTTAATTCTATTTCAAAACAAATACATACTCTATTAACACTCTCCAAAATAACTGGCTCTTTCCCTCCTTAATAGAAATTCTCATGAATCATGGACACATTGACATAGCATGGAGCAGGTTTTCTACTCAAAGGTTTGAGCGATTACTAAACTGTCTGGCCCCTCAGAACTTTTCTTTCAGCTCCTCATTTTCATATCTCACCAGTTTGATAGAAATGGTTCATCAGTGCCTGAAACAGGTAATAAACAAAGTCGAAGTTATTTTTAAACAGCAGAAACAAGCCAATCAGATAAAATCACCTTTATCTCTGCTACAGTTTTGATCTCGGAGGTTAGGATATGCCAATATGCCTTCAGTCACTTTATTTGGTTTCTAGCATTTTAACTTTTGTTCATTTCTTTTTATTTTTGTTCTACTTTGAGTAAAAAAGCAGTGTTAAAACAACATTAAACTATATGTTTTAAATGAACAAGTACCAGGATATTCAGAGTTTAAATTCCCTGTGGAACCCTAATTCTAACAGCCTATACCCCCCTGTATAAATATATGCTACAATAGGGTCTTTCATTGCAAAACTCATACCTGGGAGGCAATGTCATTTATCACTGAGTAAATAATGCAAGATAACATACTGAAAAGGGGATTTTGCTTTAGTCCCTTAACTATAAATAAAAATATGTAGCACTTTGCAGGATTACCACATGTAGTATGATATTAACTTAAATACTAATATTTAAGCCAAACTGTAAATAAGATAAACTGTGGCCTCTGATCTCAAGTTTTAAATAGCCTCTCTTTTCTTTAAATTTACTGCTTTCATGAAGCATAGAAGGGTGACTGCATATAATTTGTGATCATGTAATGAAAGAACTATTGTGATATGTATATGTGGGGGAAAAAAAACACAACAACTGGAGTTAATGTTGTTGTGGGAATTATAGAACGTGCTTGCAATGAAGATCAGCGCAATGAAGCCAAGTCAGAACCAGAGTCAAAGGCCTTTTCCCGGATAAAGAAAGCAAATCACTGTCAGCTGTGGTTTGATTTATATACTATAACCAGTCAAGGGTGGGGGGCAGAGGTCTAAAATGTGAAAACTGAAAACAAAACTGATTTTACTCACATCGGTATATGACTAGCCTGAATTATGCTTGAACATGATGTGATATGATGGAATTCAGCCTCCCTGATGGCAGCCTGTGTTGATTTTGGCTCTTCTGATCCTATCTCAGCATCCACATGCCATTCCTCTTTGGTGCCTAATGTGTTTATGCTCACATTATCAGCAGGCATTGGGTTGCAAAGATCAGACTGGAAGTGATTTCACTATTTTCGAAGAGAAAAGAATTCATCCCTCTGATTGCTACTTGCTTGCAAAGTAGAGCTTGTTTCAGTTTTCTAAAGAGTGCCACTTAAGGGCGCCTAGGTGGCTCAGTCAGTTAAGCGGCTGCCTTCAGCTCAGGTCATGATCCCAGGGTCCTGGGATCGAGCCCCACATCGGGCTCCTTGCTCGGCAGGGAGCCTGCTTCTCCCTCTCCCTCTGCCTGCCGCTCCGCCTGCTTGTGGGGCTCGCTCTCTCACTCTCTCTCTCTCTCTGTCAAATAAATAAGTAAAATCTTTAAAAAAAAAAAAAAGTGTCACTTAAACTAAATTACAGCAGAGTAATGGCAAAAGGATTCCTGGGAGAACACATTACAGTTATAGAAAACAGGAAATTTCACTTTTCTACCCCTTTCTCAAGAAGTCATACTTGCCCCATGGCGGCTGACCAGCGAAGGCACTGGGAAGGTTATGTACCTGCTGAACTACAGGTCTGATTCCTCCTTAGATGTGTCTTTATCAACACTGTTCTGCTTCCTGGCACTATCAACAATTAAAGGTTTCATAAACTATAAAACAACTTATCTGTGTCAAAACCGTTAGATGTGTCAATCGAATACAACAAATAACTCATCAATCCTAACACAGCCTGCTGTGGGTACACCTCTCCAGAAGCTGACTTTGTCCTCACGGAATCCCTTTATCCTTCCCTCTTACCTCTTTGCCATCTTGTTTAAGGCACAAGACCTACTAACAACTCTCCATTATCCAGAGGCAAATAACTTGATTTGTTAGTTTTATGAAAAACTAAAAGCTAGTGAAAACATCTGTTAGAGATACTTTATCTAGAAGAAGAAATAACTGATACTTATTGAGTGCTTACTTACATATCTGAAACTCTCCTAATCCCCAGCAATGTTTTTTATTCTTACTATTCCCTTTTATAGATGAGGAAATGATGTTCAGAGAAGCTAAGTGTACAAGATTACCAAGATTTTTTTTAAAGATTTTATTTATTTGAGAGAGAGAGAGAATGTGTGCGTGAGCAGCGGGAGAGGCAGAGGGAGAGGGGAAGGGAGAAACAGACTCCCGGCTGAGCAGGGAACCCTATGTGGGGCTCGATTCCAGGACCCCGAGATCAGGACCTGAGCCGAAGGCAGACGCTTAAACGACTGAGCCACCCAGGTGCCCCTCAAGATTACCAAGATTTGAACTCAAGTAGTTGGACTTAAGAGTGTTCTTAACTGCTATCTCATGGCCTCTACCACATGGCAATGCTACAGAGTAACAAGACATGCTACCTTATATCAATGTCACGTGAACACCAGAGGCCCATCACAGACAACAGCAAAGGTGTGGGGGAAACTGAGGGCTGGGACAGGACTGTGGAGGGCGAATAATCTGATCAGGGAAGGGAGGAGTGGGCACAGACAATAGACCCTGTATCTCTGCCCAGCTCTTATCCCATTCTAATACTTAAAAGAAGAGAGAACTCCATGAAAATGAGAAATTAGTTAACAGATGATTTTGACAGGTAGGAGTTTTGAGATACAGCTCAAATTTTACAAGGTTTAGAGTAACTAAAACATCACACTTGTATTCTTTGCATACTTGTAATAAATAATGATTGTTTCTAAATATTAGATATGTTTAATTAAATAATTTTATCTTAAGTCCATTTCTTTATCACATTTTTATTCTTCTTCTGACCATGATTGCGGATTATATGACTCCCCCCATTACTCTGTCACTTAGTACTCATATTTACTGAGTGTTGATTAGAGTAAGAAGCTGAATTTCCTAGGCTGGACGCCATTTCACCGATGCCGTCACTAGGGCTGCTGAGTCCCTGCTCACTCAACTCGGACCACATCATTGCTCCACCCCAGTAATGCCCCACCGTGCATTCGCGAATTCCCATCCATTTCCCCTTCTAACCACCCTCCGTCTGCTACCGGGCAGCAGTTACCTGGGTCACAGCACCATTCCTCTTCGGCAGCGCCCATTCCCAACCCCAGGTTCACTCCATACCTTTGCTCTCCACTCCTGCCCCTGCCATGGACCACTGCCACCTCTCCTTCCTTCCCACATCTATGCCTCCACTTCTCAGCTGACGGGAGCCTTTAAAGCTACTCAGATTCTCCTGTAGCAAAAACAAACAAACAAACAAAAAACCAAAACTCTAGTAACAGCAAAATGTGCTTTCCTGTCCTTGGCCCAACAGCTACCATTCTAGCTTTTGCCATTGTTTTGCTATCAAACTTTTCCAGCCAACAGTTCATACCCTCTTCTATTTTATGATCACACATTTCTTACAATTGAAATCTGGTATCTGACCACACCACTTCACTAAAAGCTTATTTTTAAACATTTACAGTGACTTCCTTCTTGCCAAATCTAGCTTGACCTCAGTTCTTCTTTTCCTTGACTCTCTGTGGCATCTGTCACTACTAATCTCCCATCACCTCTGATGACTCCTGGGAGACTGTACAGTCTACACCACCTCTTACATATCTGCCCCCAGACAATGGACGTCCCCCAAAGCCCAATCCGGGGCCCTCTTCTCATTCTGGAGTCTGTCTTGTGCTCACATGTCCAGTACTCGACTAATCTCCTTATGGAAAGGGCTCAGTTCCTGACCTCCAGCAGTCCCTGTCACCTGTCTCCAAGGCAATGCATCTCAAACTCTCTGTGGTGAAGGGCTAGTTATTTTTTCCCGTTACAGGGCAACACTTTTGTAAAACATCATCAAAACAAATCACAAAAAGAAGAAAAGTAAAAAAACATACAAAATACAAGCCCGATTATTTTATTATCGGATTTAATGTAAGCACAATAAGAATAAACCATAACAAGGGAAAAATAATTACTATAATAGTTTATAAATGATTACTCTCTATTTTTGTACTTATCTCCTTGTGGACTAACCACAGTGTGTGGTAACACTGGCTGGCAGACCCGTCCTCAGGGAGCACGGCTCTGGAGGCCTGCAGGGCATCCGACTGACCCCCATCACTCGCTAACACACACCGGCTTCCCGATTTCTGTCTGTTAGGGCAGCATCACCGTCCACTAGGTCTAAAAGTTCTGTCTCATCTTGACTCCTCCCACCTTTGTAATTCTACCCAATCAATTATGAACCTTTAAATTCTATTCCTTCAAATTCTTTCTTTTATCCAGTTCTTCTCCACATTGCCTGCAACAACCCGGATCCAGAAACCAAGACCACGTAGTTGAAACTACGATACAACAACCTTCTAAATGAGTCTCCCTGGGTGATGAGCAGTCATTAGTGCTATTTACAAACATTTCCAGTTCTTCTTCCCAGGTCCCTAACCCTCAAACATGGAAGGATGGCAATTTCTGGAAGCCTGTGATTGCTTAATATTTAACTGCTAGTACACGACCTTCCAGAGTGCTCTCTCCTCTCTCTTAAGGCAAACAAATATGAGATGGTGGCTAGGTGGCTATTCTATCAGCCTGAGCACCTCTGAATGATTATAAGTAGAGCACCCAGTTGAGCTGTGACAGACAGGCAGCATAAGCAGGAAACATACATCTACTTTTTTAAAGCCACAAAGGTTTTAGAGCTGTTTGTTATTATGCTAACTTAACCTATTCTGTCTGAAACACTCTGTACCAAGCCTCTCCTCTCTCCAAAACCATACTTAACAAGACTGATTCCTGGAAGCACAAATTTAATGTCATGTCTCTGCTAAAAACAAAACAAAACACTTCGAATGAATTTCTATTGTTTAAAGAAAAATGCAAACTCCTTAGCATTCAAAACTCTTACTATTTTTTCAGTCTCATCCTACCAGACCAACCTCCCATTTCCTGACTTTGTTAGGCTCACTTCCAGCCACTTACCAACCCAGGCCCCCAAAAAGGAACACTTCCCCTCTCTCTTCTAAGGTAAAAATCAATTCTATCCACTCCACCAAACTTTTCTCCACAGTTCTAACAGCTAACGCTGAATACTAAGTGCTGGGCTTTGTTCTAAGCACTTCTTATGTATTAACTCATTTACTCCTCAAGTAACTCTATGAGATGAGGACTATTATTATTAAATTCATTTTGCAGATGAGGAAACTAAAACATAGGGATTAAAGAACTTGTTCAAAACCACACAGCAAATAAATGATGAAGCCAGATGAACCCAGTAGCCTGTCCTCTTACCACTGCCCTCTACTGCTTCTAGGACACTCCGTCTCCCCTTCCACTGAACTTCCATTGCACTCTGTAGATCTTTCTGGTACATAATCTTGTGCCCTGCATGACAAGTCACTATTTGATATATGCAGGCTTTATCTACTAAGGTAGACTATAAACTCCTGGACTGCAGGGAGCCACTTTACCATTCTTTGTATCATTCAACAAAAAAATGCTGCTGAAAGAACCCTTTTGTGGTAAGTACAACTCCAGTGGATAGAATGTCTGTTAATCATGTTTATTTTCTGTATTTGATGATGCTTTGACATCTTGGAGCCTTGCTGATCCCAGACAGATAACCCCTACTGGGGCCAGCTAATATACAAACCAACCAATCCAGAGCTCACAGCCCCAACCACCTCCTTTAATCCTCAAACACCAAGCCAATATTCCCGCACCCCAATTCCTCCCAGGGCAAGATACCAAGGACTAGGGACCACCCCTACAGCCCAGAGCCCTCCAAAATCACTCAAACTAGCCAGTCCTAAGTCTGCTTACTTTGGCCTGCCTTGTCATCCCCCAGAAACCACAATAAAGGCTCATGCCCATGCTTTCCCCTTGCTCCTTCTGCCTCCTGACCAACCCTGGTGCTTCCTTGCTGGTGTGCCCCCTCCTCTTGGGAACTGTAAATAATAAACTCTTCTTTGAGGGCAGTTTGTCTCCATGTCTGTCACCTGATTAAAACAAATCCTGGGTACATATTAAAATAAGACTATCATCCTAGCAGGAGGTCCTTGGAAATGCAAACTACCTTCTTGGTATCAGGGAGAATCATTATGGCTCTTTCTTGATTTCATCAATCTCTACTGGTGTTGGAAAAGAAGGATTTTCAGGGGAATGGGGGAGATATAAGATGAATCACAGATAGAATATGGTGAGCTTCGTGTTTAGCACAAGGAAGACAGAAGCCCCAATTGTTAACTGTCTTTCAGTTACAATTTTAGCAGTTACTGTCTTAGCACTGAATTGGTTACTGTCATTGTAAAAACTCCAAGTCTTTAAATGACCCTGCTTTTGTTAGCCTTTTTCTATTTTTTCCATAAGGATTCACAGTAAAATCCTGAATCCCAAAAGGGTCTGAAGATAACTATAGGGACAACAAGGAAAGGTGAAAGCTAAGGCAAGCGTAGCCAATCTGCAGCCAGTCTTGGGAAAAATAAAATTCCAGGAAAGGAGTGGGTAGAGGCAGTTCTGAGAGGAGAGAAAACCAGGATGAGCCCCGGAAATCAGCCACCAGGAAAAGAGCATGAAGATCCTACCTGGATTTGAGAAGCAGTGTTAGGAACAAAAACCAGGGGGTTTCCTAACACTCTCTCCTGGACAAAACTAGGCACTATGAATAAATGCTTAATAGACACTTGTTGAATGGATATCTCAATCATATAAAATTGAATATGGTTTTATGACATTCATGAAGATTTAGATATAGTCCACTTTGTCACCCTAGTAACTTAAACTCTTTTTTCATGTCCTTTACTGTATCTCCCTTGAGACAAATATACTGCTTTTCTCCTATAGCATAAGGTGGTACAATTTTTCAAAGTGCTCTGATACTCCAGTGTTTCCATGGAGTATCTGCACATTCAGCCATGAGCTTCTGAAAAAAATGCCAGAGAAACTCCCATTCCACAAACACTCCACGTTTCAGGGGTTCCAGGGAACAAAATGTGGAAGAGGTCTAGACTATGGCTGGCCAGGAAAATGCCATTCACCCAAAACTTCCCTAGAATGTGCTGGTCCCAAGCAAGCATCATGAATCTAGAATGCCTTGGAGAGAGTAGGGAGACCAGTCTTTCCCCTTCAGAGATTCACTCAATTCAGAACTCCTCTGGACTATTCAGAAATCTTTGAGAAAGTATTGGACCTTTATACACTAGTATGAGCAACAATTAGCAACTGCATCTAACATCTACTGGGTGCTTGCTATGAGACAGGCGAGGCATATTAACTACATTTCATTTACTTCTCACTACCCAGTGAGGGAGGTCTATATCATCTCCATTTTACAGATGAGTAAGTTAAAGCCTAGAGAGGTTAAGATACTTCCCTAAGTTCACCATTATTAGATGGCAGAACTGAAATTTAGATTCATATGGTCTGGCTCGACCCTAGCTACTGCCTCAAGTACAGTCCAAGTCTAGACCAAAAATGCCCATTTAAAGCACAGCAAAGCGCATTATATTCTAAACCCATAAGTTGAATGAGACCAGCAACACTGAAAAAGCTCAAGAACTATCCCCGTATCCCCATACAAGCATGGACACCCACTATCACCAGAGGCTTCCCCACCACTCTTAAACGACACCATATTCTGCTGCTACTATTTTACAGGTCCTTTCATTTTAAGGAGTGACAAAATCTTCCACATACACCAAATGGAAAGTAAATTTAAATCCTGATCTAATAAAACTTAATAAAATTGCATTATAGTAAACAACACTACATGTTTGTATTCTATTTAAGATAAAATCATGTATTCATATAATAATGTAACATTCCATAAATCCTTGAATAGGCAAGATACTGTCCAGAAATCATTCTTACCCTCAGACACTGGACAAGATAATCCTGGAACTGGAAGATGGTGGAAAGGTATATAAGGATGGAAAATTAGAACACAAACTCATGTTTTAGGGCTCCTCAGCTGGCAGGGGTACCAGCTTTGTCGACACGTGCTTCTTTCACGTAAACTTCCCCCCCGCCCCCCGCCCCCCCGAACAAGACAAGCTCTGAACAGCTGGGAGAGCCGTCATGACACACTACCTGAGTCTTCTCTTCCAACCTCAGTTCTTTCATCTGATTCTCACATGACAAAGTTTCTAGAACCTTCATATCTCAGTTCACACTCAAATTCACTCACTGTCCTCACTGCAGAATTTGAGTAAAATGGTTGAAATCAGGTATGACTTCAGCAGATGCAAAAGGTACGGCTATTACTCCATGAAGTGCTTTGCATACCACAGGCCCTAGATAAATAACTATTGAACACTTCTGTGGATATAATTCAGTCAATACAGCCTTTAAAAATAAAAAGAACCAGCTTAATATTTAATATTTAAAGATGAGGGTTTAATCAGACCACCCAGGAATTTGTGCTGGGATAAAAGTTAACAAAACTTTTCGAACTCCGTTAAGAGAATGTAATTTATTATTGTCTATAAATATTCATATACTGGGAAACAGGATCTGGATTAATAGAGCTGGGTTACAGAGTTCAGTCGGGTAAAAATAAAGAAATCGGAAAAGAAAATATAGACAAAAATATCAGCTTTTTCAGTAAGATTTCCTCTTCTAGAATTGTTGAAAAACACTATTTTTAAATAGAAGTTATTTTGGAAACTCAGTTCTTAAAGAGGTATTATGAAAACAGTTTCTTTCTTAATGAATGTTCTGCTATGGAAAAAAAGTCACTGCTCCAGCTCATAGGAAAATATATTTTACTACCGAAAAGAGATGACAGATACAGACTTCTTGAATCCATGATAACAAAGGACTCAAAATCCAGTTCCCACTCACTGCAGGAGTCTCCTCTACAATACACCTAGAGAGTCATCCAGTAACTGTTTTAAAGACCCCGGGTATTTTAAAGTATTGTTTAAGAAAAAAACAAACAGCAAAACAACCCATATGCCCATCAAATGCTGAATGGACAAATAAAATGTGACATATCCACACACCGGAATATTACATGGTCATGAAAAGGAATGAAGTATGATATATACTATAATGTGGATGAACCTTGCAGACATCATGCTAAGTGAAAGGAAGACACAGAAGGCCACATATTACACCAGCATATCTATACAAAATGTCCACATTAGGCAAAACCACGGGACAGAAGTGGTTGCCAGGGGCTGAGAAAAGGGTAGAATGGGGAGTGACTGCCAATGGCTCCTCTTGGAATGATGACAGCACCCGAAAATTAGACAGAGGGGGTGGCTGCACAACTCTGTGAGTATACTAAAAACCACTGAGTTATAGTTTTAAAGGGTGTTTTATGGTATGTAAATTATATCTCAATAAAGCTATTTTTTTTTAAAGATTTATTTATTTATTTATTTGAGAGAGAGAGAGAGAGAGAGACAGCAAGAAAGGGAACACAAGCAGGGGGAGTGGGAGAGGGAGAAGCAGGCTTCCTGCCAAGCAGGGAGCCCGATGCGGGGCTCGATCCCAGGACCCTGGGATCATGACCCGAGCCGGAGGCAGACACTTAACAACTGAGCCACCCAGGGGCCCCAATAAAGCTATTTTTTAAGTAGGCTCTACACCCAACGTGGGGGCTTAAACTCACAACCCTGAGATTGAGTCGCATGCTCTACCCACTGAGCCAGTCCCGTGCCCCAAAGCTATTATTTTTAAAAGTGGCAAAAAAGAACAGCAAACCATTTACACAAAGTTTTACAGTGGTTTTTCTTACCTGTGTCCTACTAAAGATAGAAAATCTCACATAACTTATAACAAAAGACTCAGTAAAAACAATGATATTAGCAAGGATTATTTTAAGCTTAGTATTTTAAAAGGGCTATTTAAAAGAGAAGCACAGGGGCGCCTGGGTGGCTCAGTCGTTAAGCGTCTGCCTTCGGCTCAGGTCATGATCCCAGGGTGCTGGGATCAGGCCCCGCATCGGGCTCCTCGCTCTGCGGGAAGCCTGCTTCTCCCTCTCCCACTCCTCCTGCTTGTGTTCCCTCTCTCGCTGTGTCTCTCTCTGTCAAATAAATAAATAAAATCTTTAAAAAAAATTTAAAAAATAGAAGCACATTGATTTGAATAGGAATTTTTAGTTAAAGAACTATGCTATGCCAAGTACACATCTCCCAACATGGCATGGCATTTCAACCTTAGAATTTATTTTGTGTATTTTTTTTTTTTAATTTTTAACAATTAGCCAACATATAGTACATCAGTAGTTTCAGATATAGTGTTCAGTAATTTATCAGTTTCATATAACACCCAATGCTCATCACATCATGTGCCCTCCTTAATGCCTATCACCCAATTACGCCATCCCCCCACCCACCTCTTGTATATTATTTTAAAGACTATTTCAAAAAGTGTAAGCTCTGAGTATCTCCCAAACTTCAGTCAAATATATGTAACACCTTCAGTATTTTTGCCATCTTCATACCATCATCTTACTATTTTTTAAATACTTTTTCTCCAATCCACTTTGCCATTGACTCACCTTTTATAAAATCCAATGAAATCATGGGTTTGAATGGCTATTTTGCATTTTCCCACATATATTAAAAGAGATACATAACTACTAAAATTCGAAAGATGCTTATCCATGTACCACTTTAAATCATCTTGCATACAAATCAAGAAAACACTGGTTAAAAAAAATCAGCTGAGCCTGGTAACATATCTATATCTACACTTTATAAAAAGTGATAAAGAAATCAGAATGTTCAGGAAGCCACTTCACAGCAAAATTTAGGACTGTCCTACTCTATAAAGGCATATTATCAGTGGGAACCACGGGGCTGGCATTTAGCCAAGAAAAAGTATTTGAGAATAACACTGGAATGGATGGTAGAGAAAAATGACAGGCAATAGGTCTCCATAAGGGAAGCAGCTGAAAGAACAAGGATGCTAGGTCTTCTCTTCAAGTTCTTGGGTATGGGGTGGTACAGTCCAGGTGCTACTGCCATGCTCTGCTTGTCAAACAGAGCTGAACTTGGCAGAAGGCCAACTGCCTAATGGACAGGTGGGCAAGGCTTTTTATTGATTTTGCTTCCTTCCTGCCAACTAGTACTAAAAGCCTGCAGAAGGGCCCATTTCAAAAGTAGTACCTTAGGGCAGAGAGGGGGGCTGGGATCTACCACACCTGTTCCTCCCATCTAAAAGAAATATGGGTTAGATTTCATTTTGAAATATTAGTACCGTGGGTGCTTTGAAACAGCTTCCTAAGAGCAGCTTACTCCCATTCCTGATGGAGGATGTCATGATGATAACGCACCCACACCCCTCCAAAAAAACCACACTGAAGACACTGAAATATTTAATCGCGTTTTTTTTACTTCCTTTTCTCACTGCAAAGGGGGACTACCTCTTTTTGTAGTTATCTATCCTAAATAGGTGAAACAATCACATGCCACTGCCTTTATTCTTATCCACTTCAAGAAGCATTAACTGAATCTTGGGTAGTGAAGCACAGAAAAAGACAGTAACGGGAGGCTCTCTCCAAAGAGAACTGGGGGGAGTGGGGGGTGGGGGGAAGGGGGGAAAGGGAGAGAGACAGAGAGAGAGAAATGCTTCTTGCCCCAATTCCTGGTCTTGAATCATTTTCCTGGACGCTAGAAAAAACAATTTTTTATATAATTCTATGCAGGAAAAAAAAATCGTAAGTCATTTTAGGTAAATCTCCTCTTTCCCCTCACAGTGAACTTAGGGTACTAACCTGTAGGCTCACTGACATAGTATTTTCTTAACACTCTTGATGCCTTTTAGGCTTCTAGCACGTGGCTTGGAGACTGTGAAAAGATAGACTTTTCCAATATTTTCTCAATTTAGTTCATTCCTTTTCTGTGTGAAGTTTTAATATGTAGCCCCATAAATGTAAACATAGGCTTCATTAGGATTATTCAGAAAACATGAATTATAGAACAACTAATTTTTAAATCTGACTGGTTTTGTGTTATAATGTTACACTGTCAAACTGGTCTTTTAGGGGCATTTTTAACCTAGGAAGAATACTCATGATTTCTAGAATTTTATCCCAAGCATGTCCAGTGGATATTAAACATTCAGGTAGCTTCATTACTAGCAATTAAGATTCATATCTGTGAGTATCTTCAGAAACTCAGGAAAACATCTGTATCTCAGGGTAAAATTGTAATCCGATAAAGAGTTTCTCAAAATGTGGTCTGAAGCTCATGTGCCTAAGAATGAACCAGTGAGGGGCAGGTGAGGGGGGGTGGTGCTTGTTAAAAATACAGATTCTTGGGGGCACCTGGGTGGTTCAGTCAGTTAAGCGTCAAATTCTTGATGATCTCAGGGTCATCGGATCAAGCCCTGCATTAGGCTCCTCGCTGGGTGTGGAGCCTGCTTAAGATTCTCTCTCTCTCTCCCTCTGCCCCTTCCCCCCTCAAAAAAAGAAAAAAAAAGAAAAGTCTACTTAAAAAAAAAATACAGACTCTCAGACACTGTGTCAGATGTTTTAAATCAGAATCTCCAGTGACAGGGACCAATAATCCACATTTTAAATAAGACGTCTAGGTAATTCTACTCTAATGCTTCTGAACCATTTAGCTACTTGAACTCTTGCTATCAAAAAGCCATGAAAACAGGATTCCCACAGGTCATTGCCTACACAAAGTACAAAAAGAAAATCAAGGGATAAATATTTAAAATGAAAAAGGAGGCAAAGTGAACAGTTGTCTTCCATTATGGTCTGGGAGAATTTAGATTCCAGTGTAAACTGCAGCCATGAACAGCAAGTATTCTCCACCAACAGGCCTGTTAGATCTATAGTGTAGATACCAGTATCTCTTCTGCCCTTCAACTTGAAACACAGCATACTCTGTAAAAAGAACTTCATCCCTAAATAAAGATTAAAGGATGTTCCAGCATGCAATGCATTTTCACTCATTCTTTCTCAACACTGTGACTTTGACACCACAATTAGGCAAAGTCGTTCTCAACCACTTTGAGTTACCTGAGCCAGTGGTTTTCAAACTTGAAATGAATCATCTGAAGATCTTGTTAAAATACCAACTAATGGGCTCTAAGAATTTGCATTTCTAACAAGTTCCAGGTGATACTGACGCTGCTGGTCTAGCGACCAGACTTTGAGAACCAGTGGTTTAAGCTAATTCTGGTCTCCTCCCAACCAGCACTATTTAGAATTCACTGTGAAGTTCAATGATGTTGGGTAAAATAAATAAATAAATAAAAGGCTCCATCTGGCAAATGCTCTAACCACTTTCTATAGGGCTTCTTGTGTAGGACTCGGCTCAGCATCTTCAAGAAATTCCCATCATTCAAAACTTGCAGTATGAGTGAAAAGTTTGTCCCTTCTTGGCAACTGCAGAGATGAACACCCTTCCCATCCCTCTCCTGGCCTCTGTCTGACCCTACTGTCCCCACTTCCTACCCAGCATGAACAACCTTTCTGTCCTCTATAGGAAACCATACTTCCTACAGCAGGAAAGCTGTAGGAAGGGCAAGAGGTCCCTCTGTTCCTGTCTTAGGAAACAACATTTCCTTTAGCCAGAAATCAAGATGGGCTCCCTCCATTTAGTGATTTATTTGGTGACTGTCACAGGGCTATAGCTACAGACAATTCTGGTGAGGAGTACTGTGTCTAAAGGCAAAATCAGGCAAAATTAGATTCTCTAGAAATATTGGCAACATTCAGATCTCATTATCTACATTCTGGTTCTCCATGGGAATAAATATATGAGATTTCTCCATTGAGAGATAGGTCTAGAATTTACACACTACATATGGGTGCCCCATTCTCTATAAATAGCTTTCAAATCCATCTCATTAAGGTTTAAAATATACTCCTGGCATCAGGTTCTAAGTGGTAAACTGAACATGTATGCAGTTCATCCTTCCCAAGAAAAGAGATTTCAACTAATTCCTAGAAATTGAATAGTATTTGGGAGCAAGATAAGAAAATGCATTTGATACAGCTTCAGTATCTTTAGAAGATCTTCAGGATCTCCATTACCTTTTCAACTTGAACACACAACTGAACATACGTAATTGGGGCCCATGTTAAAATTAATTAGGAAGATTTAAAAGTAAGGTTAAGCAGTTTATTTTTCTTTGAGACTCTGATATATACTTAAGGAAATAGAATAAACCTGGAGAACAATACAGAACAACACCAACAGGGAAATGTGTTTTTAAAGTGTTAGCCATAAGCTGGTTAAATGTTGCAAATACTGCGTAACATTAACAATTTACCAAGAAGTGTGAAAAATATGATTTTCTTAAATTACTGTAAGAACATGACTAAACACAACATAACCATTGTATTTCCAGAACCTAAAACACTCTCTTTATTAGAAAAGTCTTTAAGCCATGTGCACAATCAAAATGATTTGTTATGAACAATAGTCAAAGTCCTTGGGCATACATGTGCTCCAGTGTGACCCCTGAAGAATCCTGTATCTGTCCAAGTACTGAGTGTGGTTGCAGACTGAGCACAAAAATTGTTTAGTGTCATCTGCCACTAGAGAACAATGGATGGGACGTAATGCTGTTGCTTTTTAAAGCGCAACTTCTGTGATAAAATGTTGTCTTCTGGCATGCTTTTGTATTTAGGACGAATGTCTGTTTTTGTGGTTTGGAGAGAACAATTCATTTCTCCTTTGAGGTGCTAGATCCTACACACCAAAACAGATCAAATCCTTATGAAAAACTGGTTATCATTTTTTATTGAGGTAACAGATTAATCTTTTTCTTGGAAATCCTCATATTTAAGTATGGAAATAAGGTCATAAAATATCATTGTTAATCACCAGTAGGGGATTTAGCCATCATAAGACATTCCTTAATAGAGCTACTTATTATTCTTTATCAAATATAGTATAACATATTGATCAAATAGATCAGCATCCACAAAAAATAATTCATGTAAGAATCAAGTAAAAATGTCAAGGCTTTTAATGCCACCTATTTACTTCCTATTTTGCAATGACAAAACCTACATCAGCTTATATCTGTAGATTAAGATTTTTTTTTTAATGCCTTGTGAAAGAGGTGGAAGTTAGTGCCCACTCTTTCTTGATGAATAATGCAAGGTAAGCTCATTAAATAAAGTAAAAAAAAAGAAAAGTTCCAGTGAAGTATGGATTTATTGAACACAGGAAAAAGCAAAGGCATATTCTACAAGTAGTTTATGGTCTGGCTTACTGAGTCCACTGTAATTACTTCTCATCAACACTATACATACATATAGTTACAGTTTAAAAATAAATATGAAATAATAAGGAGCAAAAGAGAAGACAATGGGGGTGGGGGAAGGCAAGGGAAAAGAACATCTCTAAGAGGTTGTAAGATTTAAGGATATGTTGACACTTCCGCCAAAGAGCAGACTTCATAATGAAATGCCCAAATGCAAAAGAAATACCCTGAAAATAGGTCACACAGCACAGAACCAGGGCCTTTTGAAAAGTAATATATTTAGAGGTAGAGGACCACAAAATCAGATCAAGAAAATATGGAAAAGGAAACAAAAAAAGAACTCCTCACCTAAAAAAAAATACTACAAAAACCAAGCTGGATAAATTCCACAACTTCAAAATATTACAGAAGGGAGGTACAAGATCTGGGAATTCATACTGTTAGAAAAAGAGATGAGAAACACTTAATGGATAGAGTAAGGAAACAAACATCCAGAAAGTCTTAGTTCTGTTCTCATTGCAGAAACTCAGGCTGTTCCCCGGCTGCTTTCCCAGCTTGCTCCATCACTATACGCTGGCTATTTTCCCTCTCCCAAAATTACCTACTCAGTGCCAACAACCTTTGCCTTCACTCCACTCAGCAAACCAATGGTCCGTTCTTGACATTTTCATTACTTGGAACAGCTCCATCACTGAAATACTTCATTTCCATAATCTAATATCAGAGCATGCCCTCCTGTTCTTCCTACTTTCTCTTGCTTACTCACCAACTCTTACTACATTGAAACTCCAGTCCCTCGACTTTTCCATTATCTTCAATGCATCTGCTCCCTCTGGCTCTAGGGCAGAAGTTACAGTTGGGGGATGATTTTGCCCCTCAGAGGACATTTGGCAATGTCTGGAGACATTTTTGATTGTTGCAACTGCAGGGGTTGGCTACTGGCATCTGGTAGGTAGAGGCCACGGATGCTAAACATCCTACCATGCACAGGACAGCTCCTATGAGGGAGAATTATAAATGTTTCTTAAGTTGAGAATCTCTGTTTTGTGGCCTTCTTTGGATAACATGATTCATTTCTTCAATCACTCTTAGAACATTTTAACCTCAATTCTCTTGCTCTTTCGTCCTTCTGACACCTGTTCTATAAAACCTAACTTTAAACCAACTGAATCACCCAAGTTTTCTACTTCTAAACTCAGTGTACTGAACTCAATCAAAGCTAAAAAAAAAAAAAAAAAAATTATTACATAAATAAGTATCACATGACCATTCCAAAGGCAGATGCTACATATTCAAGATTCCAACCTCAACGGGACCCCCAGCATTACCAGGCGGGCAACCTTTCGTGTCTCTCTCTAGTTACCCCCTCAACTCCTGTTCTTTCCCCTCAGTGACTATTCCAAACTTCTACCTCTCCCCTCAATCCTCACCTCACCACGTCAGCACTCAATATCAGCAAATTTACCTGCTTCACTTAAGAAATTTTGCCACCATCAGACAAGAACTTGCACATATTCCCTCCCCATCCCATAAACTTATTCATATCTATCCCCACCCTTCCCCAAGCCATCCCTCCCAGGAAGGTGGAGTAAGTGTCCTTCCTGTCTCAGCACTCCCTCACCATGGCCTGCACTCTATCATCTCTCACTGACCTCTGGGACCCTGCTTCATCAATCATCTATGCCTTCCCTCAACTTCTTCCTCTTTCTCAGCCCTTTTCCCCTCAGAAATAAGTGATTGTTCCAATCTCTTCTTAGGGGGAAAAACCACAACTGAACAAAAACCCTACCTTACTTCCATATCTTTCTCCAACTCTTCTCTCCCCACACAGCCAAATTCCTTAAAAGAACTGTCTTCACTCCCTATCCCCATCACTCCATATCCCTTCCAGTCCACTGGGCACACCCCTCCCATGCCACTAAAACTCCACAGTGGAAGCAAATGACTCCCTATATGTCAACTTCAGTAGGTTCTTCCAGTCCTGAATTTTGGAGCATTAACGTACATGACCATATCCTCCTTAAAATTCTCTCTTCTTTTGGTATTTGTGATAGCACTCCATCTCTTCCTACTGATTTGGTGCTTCCTTCTCCCCCTTCCTAGATGCTAGTGTACCCTCCAGCTCTAGCTTCAATTTTTCTCACGTCTATGCAATCCATGCTCTAGTTACTTTGAACGCATACACCCAGTCCCGACCTCTTCTAAGTTTTCCTAGTGAATGACACCACCATCTACTCAAGTTACCCAAATACCCCAGATTTCTTACTCTCACCCACATATAAACGATTGCAAAGTCCTATTGATTTAACCTACGTATCACTTGGATCCATCATATCAGTTCATTTTCTTGGCAACCTATCCAATTCCGGGCATTCTCTCTCACCTAAAACATATATAAGAATATTAAGTACCTACGAGTAAAAAAAGGGAGTCTCCTCTTACAAGTAAGGATGCTACACAAACACAATGAGGTATGATTCAAAAGAACATAGAACACTGGATTTCTTTTTTAAAAATGGATTCTGCTTGAATATATGCAAGTCATTTCATCATCACAGGCTTCAGATTCCTGACTGCTGAGTGAAGGATATAAGAGAAATACCTAAGGGCCCTTTCTATCCTTAACATCCATTCTATAGTTTGATTTCTGCCAGACATTACTCAGACAGTTCACACCTCCAAATATGCACCATACTTGCTACACACGCAAAACATGATCAGGGCAAAAGAAATAGGCTGAGATGTCTCTCCTTTGCTGCCAAAATCTATCAAGCATATCCCAATTCCCATCAGTTTCAAAAAGTAAACCTTCAACTGCAAGTGTCAAAGAAATAAAATGTAAGCAAAGGAAAGGCCAAGAAAAATTATAGTGAAATTGATTATGTATCTAAAAATGCTATCTCAAGATAATTTCTTCAGGAATCAAGCAATACAGAGTAATGAGTTAGCAACAAAATAAATGTGCCATAAACCATTCTGACAGTCAGTAACAACATTATAAACAAAAAGTTCTTTGGGCGCCTGGGTGGCTCAGTTGGTTAAGCGACTGCCTTCGGCTCAGGTCATGATCCCAGAGTCCTAGGATCGAGTCCCACATCGGGCTCCCAGCTCGGCAGGGAGCCTGCTTCTCCCTCTGACCCTATCCCCTCTCATGCTGTTTCCCTCTCTCTCTCTCAAATAAATAAATAAATAAAATCTTTAAAAAAAAAAAAAGCTCTTTTTACCCACAGAAAAAGAGTGTGGGAATTGTGCAATACCAAACACCAACACAATATATATGCAATATGAGATCTTAAAACGTTTCAGGATCTGCTTTTTCAAAGACAGGCTCTCAGAGAAAGATAATATGAACTAAGCTGTGAAAATGCAGTTTGAATGCCATTCAAATGTTATCACCCCAGCCAAATGAGAAGTTTCCTGTCACCCTTTTGACAATTTGGGTTCAGATGCTCTTCCATTGCCTACTAAGCTCGGAAGTAATGTTCTATTTTAAAAATGATATAAAAAGAGAGGGTAGAGGAAGAATGTGGCAGGCAAAACAATTTACATTGCAAAACTGATACTGAGCCAAGTGTCAACACCAAATATAGGATAAATCAACTCTGGAGCCACCCAGCCTGGGTTCAAATTCTAATTTCATACCAGCCTTGTAAATTTTAACAATTCAATTAATTTAAGTTCTCTGTGCCTAGCTTCTTCATCTGTAAAAGAGAACGCTGTAGTACCTACCTCACAGGTAAAGTGCTTGGAATAATGCCTGGCATACTGTAAACACTACAGAAATACTAGGTAATGTTATCATGATTATTATTTTCCTTACTATACTGAGACTAAATGTTAAGTGAGAAGAACAACCACACTGTAATACAGGCTCAAGCTCTGGTTTAAAATTGTTTCCAGGTATTTTGTTCACTGTTCAGTAACAACTGTTATTTCAATTGGTATTTCCATCCCCATCCTCTAGAAACTCACAAATCAAATCACCAAGTATTAAGTTCATACCATATGAAATGAGTATATAGAAGCATAATTCAATATGCATCAAAAGTATAGCATATGCTATATATATACAATAGAATGTTATTCAGCCATAAAAAGGAATGAAATTCTAATCTATGCTCTCACATGGATGAACTCTACTACAACAAAGATGAACCTTGAAAATACACTAAATGAAATAGATACAAAAGGAGAGTGCACGACTCCACCTACAATAGGCAAATTCAGAAAATCAGAAAGTAGAACAGAGGTTACCAGAGGCTGGGGCGTGGGAGGAGGGGAATGGGGGATTGCTTTTTATTGGGTGCAGAGCTTCTGTTCGGAATGATGAAAAAATTCTGGAAATGGATAATGGCGATTAACGATGTGCTTAATGCAATGAAGTATATGCTTAAAAAGGGTTAAAATAGTAAATTTTATATTATGAGTATTTTATTACAATCAAAAAATATCTTTTACAAATACAACCTATATTTTCAACAGCAACTTTCAACAGGAGCATCAGCCTTAATGGTACTAAAATTAAAAAAAAAGATCACTTATTTTCAAGTTCCTGACGATGGACAACAAAGGAGTCAATATCAACCCTTAGCTGGACTTGGTTTAAAACACATGCTTGAAAATTGGTACATATTTCGCAAATTCAAAAAGGAGTATTATTTCATTTTGCTGATAGTCAATTTTTTTAGCTCGTTGAAGAGAAAAAAAAGAGGATTATACTGAGAAAATACCTTTATATGTGGCCAATGCATAATGGTAGTTTTATGAGGAGGTATCTACCCACACAGAATTATAACACGAGTGCACCAGTACACCTGTGCAGGGCACCATAAATGGATGTGTAAATCTACCGGTGTTCAATTCAAAAGCAGAGGGGGTTCCCATATATGGGTAAACCATAATGTAAACCACTGAAATATCCCCCAAATTCAAAGCAGAAATTAAAAGCCTATTATTTTGAAACATATAGTAACACGAAATATTTGAAGTCTCCATTCCAAACACCACAACCAAAAGGCATATTGCATTTCAAAGACACAACAAAAATAAATTTAATAAATTAGCATTTTCCTAGAATGGCTAAGGTGAAGGTACTCTAGTTGGGATAATTTAATTCTCCAGTAAACTCATAAATACCATATATCAAATATCACTCAAGGAATAATACATAAGGCCAAAACCAGACTAACAATATTAGCAAACACTTACATGGCTCTTCCAATACGCCTGATTTGTTCTAAGCTCTTTACAGACACTAACTCACTTGATCCTCACAACAATCTTCTGAGAAAAGTACTCTTATTATTTACATTTTACAAATGAGGAACTGAGGTGTAGAGGGGTCAACTACCTTGTCTGGGCTCACTGAGCTGCTAGTAAGTGGTAGAGCTAGGACCTGAATAATGGAAGTGTGGTTCCCCAAACCCTGCTTTTAATCACTACGGTTTACTATCTCCTGGTGACACTGAGGAATGGAATACATAAAAATACAGACAAACTCAAAAGGCAAAACAACTTGTGCAGTTAAATATAATAAAAGCTCTGAGGAAATCACTGTATCACAACACAGGACAGTAAGTGATACTTAGAATGACTGCTCTGAGACATAAGAAAAGGTTAAAATATGTCAGTATACTTAGTGTTTAAGAAAGCAAGGAATTTTTTAGGGCATTTAAAATTGTTCTATACAAAACAATCAGTATGATTTCCATTTCTAAAAGGGTAAAACTTTCAACAATCTAGAATTACACATTCCCTGAGGGGTCCAAAAAGGGTTGTACTGAGCAATCTTGCTTGCCTCTTATCTCATTCTTAAAGATAAGGATAGTGTGTGTGGGGGGGGGAGGATCATAAATTAAGCTTTCCAGGTGTTTTTGTTTTTGTTTTTGTTTTTTTAAAAGATTTTATTTATTTATTTGACAGAGAGAGAGAGAGGGAACACAAGCAGGGGGAGTGGGAGAAGGAGAAGCAGGCTTCCCGTGGAGCAGGGAGCCCGATGCGGGGCTCGATCCCAGGACCCTGGGATCATGACCTGAGCCGAAGGCAGACGCTTAACGACTGAGCCACCCAGGCACCCCGCTTTCCAGGTGTTTTAATTCCAGGTATATAACAACTTAATACTAAAGATATTACAAATCATTTAGATTGATCAGAGAATAAACTCATCATTTAGATTGATGAGAGAATTAAACTCATAGAATTATGTGTGAGTATTGTGAAAAGCCTAGAATGTGATCGTTTATAGAGTTATTAAAAAAAAAAAAAAGGGAAGAAAAGGTATAGGCTCTGAAGTCATACATAGACCTGAACTTAAAGCCTAGCCCCACCATTTAGTAACCATAAGTTTTTGGCAAGTTATCTTCACATACCCGAACCTCAGTTTCCTTCTCTGTGTAAATTGAGGATAAAAATTCCTAACTCACAAGGTTGTTGTGTGAGCTAAGAAGAAAATAAATGCAAAGTATCAAACACGGTCCCTGAGATGCAGCAGATGGCTAACAATGAGCGACTATTATTCCCTAGTCTTATTCTACTTTGTCCCCCTAGTATTAGAAGAATCTAATCTTACCAATTAGCAAGTCATAGGCAGGCTTCTCAAAATTACATGAAGATACGCTCTACTACTCAAAAATGGAACATAAAGTACAAAAAAATACAAAACCAAACCATCAACGGATCAAAGATTTCAGAATCCTGCCTTTCCTCCCATATCTATCCTGGTTGGTTTTGTAATAACCCATATTACTTTATCAACAAGATGAACTTTATTTTTTTTTTTTTTTTTTTTTGCTGTCTAAACATTCCTAGCGGGGTTCTGTTGCTTATTTATTTTGACGGCTAACTTTGCAAAGGTACTTGTTACCACTGCTTGAAAACCAAAAAGAAAGCTAGGAACAAGGAACATTTTAATGAAATGCTGTAGCAGTTCCATCCATCTCAACAGTTGATTGGATCCTATGTATATCATTTATTATCACAATAGATTTTCACATTACTACGCCACTTCCTTACTCAACAAATACATGCATTAAGGAGCAAAACTCTGTCAGTACGAATGCTCTTTAGGGACACCAAAACTCAAAGCTTGGTGCTCTCAGTAAGGATCCTAGGGGCGGGGGGTGGGAAGTAGACGGTTGGAGGAGCAGGGAAGGTGCCTGGGTTTCAGGGCAAGTGGAAATTAAGAGAATCGTAAACTGAATCTCCTTAAACGAGCCTGGATATGAGTCTAGCGGGGCAAGGAGTGGAGAGGGGCGGGCGAAGTGGGCCTGGAGGCAAGAGAGGAAGAAGGAGGCAAATGCAGGCTTTAGAAGGGTCTATGCCACGGGGGGAGAGGAAAGTCATCGCCCATCGGCACCGCGAGAGCTGAGGCGGAGAGAAGTGGCCGCTCAGCCTAAGTCCCCAGGACAGGTTCAGCCTCAGGAGTCTGCGAGGACTGAAGGAATGGGGACCCCACCGAAGAAAGATGAGGACTGAGGAGGGTTCCCGGTCGCCTTCAATGGGAAGCTGCTGTGCCAGCCGCCATCGCGGCGCCAAAGAAGAGGAAGGCATGGACCCAACAGGGAGCGCACAGGTTACCTGTCTTAGCCGCCTGCCCACCGGTCTCCACTTCCGCAGACTCCGGGTTACCACGGGCTACCCGGGCCCCGCCTAGTGACGTCATCCAAGCGCGCCTGGACCGCAGTCGGTCCGGCCCGCCCCCTCCGGAAGAGCTGGGCGGAGTCGCCGGGGGGAGGTCTGCGCAGGCGCGGAGCTGCGGTCGGAGAGCGTGGGCCGACAGGGATGGCTTGGTTTGGGGGTTGTAGGGTTACCCTGTTACCCAGTTATTTCTAATTACAAAATCTTATAGGCATTTAAGAAAAAAAGTTACTGAATTAACAACAGTGCACTTTTTATTCCTTATTTTACCCTGCTCCTGGTATATATGACTGTAGTGTACATATTCATTCCACCACAATTCGTACAGTTCTGTTATGTGCCGGTCAAGCAGTGTTAAAGGAATCTGGGGGGTACAGCAGTGAACAAAACAGTAATCTTCTGGAGATTCCTTTCTAGTTCAGAAAGTAAACATTGAATGACAACAAATCTATATGGGTTCGTAGAGATCAGAAGTGTGTGGAAGGAAAAAAAAGGAGGGCGCCCCATTAGTTTGAGATGTTAAGGAAGTAACTATGAAGAGGCCTGTTGAACTGAGAAGTCAGCTTTGTCAAGATCTGGAGTTAGAACAACCAAGAGAAGAATCTAGATGTTCGAAAGCTATGGGGAGGGGATAAAATGCGGTGCCATTGAGAAAGTGAGAAAGGAGGCTAGGGAAAGAACAGAAGATGAGATCAACAAGGCAGGTAGAATCCTGATCTTGTAGAGCCTTTCTGCGTCATCATAAACGGCATGGGTTTCATTTGAACTGTAATGGGTAGCCAGTGAAGAGTTTTAGACATGCAAGTGACAGGATCTGTTTTTGTAAAACAGCCCTAGGTGTTGTGCATACAATGAACTATTGGGAGACAAAGGATGCAAAGAGAGCAAGTTGCTTTTGCAGTGATGCTGTAAGAAATGATGGAGAGAAATGAACAAATTTAAGGAATAATTTGGAGCTAGAGATGACAGACTTGGAGATGGATTACATAAGGCGATAAAGGAAAAGAAAGGTGTCAAAAATTACGCCTAAATTTTGGGCCTCAGCAAAAAGCCAAATAATGCAGCTGAAACAACTTCTAATGCTTTGCAAGATTTGCTTCTCCTTCCTTCAACCCCGATCCCTTTGCTTCTGTTACCAAGCCCTCTTGGTTCTTATCTTTTTGACCATCTCTTCTCAGTTTCCACCCAGGCGCTCCTCTTTCTTTCCCTTTTCCTTAACTCTTTCCTCCTTGATCTTATGCTACATCAAGCTGGAAACCCAAAAGCCTACAAGTGCTCAGGCAGTGAACACGAAGGAGTGAAGCTCATGATTAGAGACTATGGAGAACTGGAGTTCATGGTCCCTACTCAGCTCTGGATGATTTTTGCCAACCAAGAGTGCTGGCTTGGTGATGTGGTGATGATACAGATACTTACATAAAATTTGTTAAATTTTAAATGTTGGTCACTAATTTGAACTTTGTTAAACTTTTATTTTGGACCAAACAAAACACATGTGCAGGCCACAAGTTTGCCTTGTGGTGGATATTTTCCCAGTGTGATGACTTCATCTACTCTCTTGGGACTACCACCAGTAAGTAGATAACTCCCAAGTCTGTCTCTCCACCCAAACCTTTTTAAAATTTGCTATTGAAATACTCAGTTGGCATCTCAAACTTGACATTTAAAACTGAACTCATCAGAGACTCTTAACTATAGGGAACAAACTGAGGGGTGCTGGAAGGGAGGTGGGTGGGGGGATGGGGTAGCTGAGTGATGGGCATGAAGGAGGGCATGTGAAGGAATGAGCACTGGGTGTTCTATGCACCTGATGAATTACTGAATTCTACCTCTGAAACTAATAATATAGTATATGTTAATTAAATTGAATTTAAATAAATAAAACTGAACTCATCATCTGCCCCCACCATCAAACCTAACCTACTCAGTTATTCTCTGTCTCAGTTAACGGTATCAACATCCACCCAGGCACCCAAGCCTGAAATCCAAAATGATCCCAGGCTCATCTCTCTCCCTTATCCCACAGTCAAACCAAACATGTCCTGACTTGGACCTCCTCAGTATTTATCACATTTGCCCACCACCTCCATTCTTAACTAACCACTGCCTTTGATGAAGCATTCGTATCTCTCTTTAGGAAAGTCACATAACCTTTCTGCACCTCAGTTTTTTCAGTTATAAAATGTCACACGAGTTGGGGGGGGGGGCACAGGGAAAGGGAGAGGCAGAGAATCTCAAGCAGAATCCCTGCTGAGCTCAGAGCCTGACAAGGGGTTCGGTCTCACAACCCTGAGATCATGACCTGAGCTGAAACCAAGAGTCAGACGCTTAACCAACTGAGCCACCCAGGTGCACCAAACCCTCAAATTTTAGATAATAGAATATCCTATCTTTGCTGTACATGTGGCCACTCTCCTTCTACCCCTCCCCCTGCATATGCTTGCTCACTCTCTCTTTCTCTCTCTCATAAATAAATAAAATCTTTAAAAAAGAGAATTAAAAAAAAGTCATAAAAGAAGAGCTAGCTGGCATGAGGGAAAAGATGCTTGGAGTTCGGCAGCCATCTTGACCATGGATGGTAACCATAAGGATGAAAAGCCAACATGCTGAGAAAGGAGGGGGAGAAGGAGCGTGGGATTCTGAGTCATTGCTGACATTTTTGAGATGCTGACCCTGATATCTCTCTCTGGACTTCTTAGTAAACAATACTGCTTCTGGTTTTTGCCCATTAGTAAGGCTTGTTGTTGTTATTGTTGCTGCTTGCAATTACTTTTCTAAGTTCCTCTAAGTACCAAACATAGTTATATAAGCCCCTCAGCTCTTGATAGAATTTATTAGCCTAAAGCCTGTCTGCCGTGTCTCTGGCCCATTTAATGTCACCATAGTCCACCCACGTGTCACACCAAAGCAAGTGAGTGTGTTAGAACCCAGCATGGGTTATATGCCATCATTTCCTAAGACAGGAGTTGTGGCAAAAAAATTCTCTCTAAAACTCCTTGTGGATTGATGAGAGACAGGTGAGATGAATGTGTCAAAATATAAATGCAGGATTTAAAATATTTGTAAGTTTCTAAAAGAAAAATCATACCAGAGTAGGGTGGTTGATAAATGAAAGTTGAATGTAATGACTGGCCTAACAGCCATGAGCCACAAGTCATCTCAGTGACTTGGACAAAATGGGTTGAAGAGATTACCATTGATTTTATATGCAGTCGACCCTTGAATAACATGGGGTTGAACTGTGTGGGTCCACTTACACATGGATTTTTTTTTTTGTAAATACAGTATAGTACTGTAAATGTATTTTCTCTTCCTTATGATTTTCTTGATAACGTTTTCTTTCCTCTAGCTTACTTTATTGTAAGAATACAGTATATAATACATATAATATATAAAACATATGTTTATATTATCGGTAAGGCTTCTGGTCAACAGTAGACAATTATTAGTAGCTAAGTTTTGGGGGAGTCAAAAGTTATATGTCTATTTTTAAAAGATTTATATATTTAATTTATTTATTTTTAAAAACTATTTTATTTATTTATTTATTTATTTGAGAGAAAGACAGAGAGCAGGGGGAGGGGCAGAGGGAGAAAGCGGACTCTGCACTGAGTGCAAAGCCCAATGCGGGCTCCATCTCATGACCCTGAGATCATGACCTGAGCTGAAATCAAGAGTCAGACGCTTAACAGACTGAGCCACCCAGGCGTCCCAAGTTATATGTGTATTTTTGACTGCACAGGATGGGGAGGGGATCGGTGCCCCTAACCCCCTTGCTGTTTAATGGTTAACTGTCTAGTCATATAGCAGTTTGGGCCACAGATCTTATCACTATACTGGTGGTTCATGCCAGAAGTAAATGGAGAGGAGAGTCTGTGGCTTAAAGCAACAGGGTCATTTCCAAGGGCACTGAAACTGAAAATGATGCTCCTTTTACTAAAAAGAAGAAGTAAGAGACACAGGGAGCAATTGAAGTATTGTTGCCAAAGAGAATGGAATATGGGGATTCCTAGAAAGAAAGAGAGTGGCATTCATGATAACATATTCATTTTTACCAAAGGACGAAACAACAGTTTTCAAAGGATTCCAATGAAAGCAAACATTAAAGAAGTTCAGCCATGGATTACACAGAGCTTCTGACTTCTAGAAAAGAAAGTCCCTCTACACTCATGTCTGGTATCTCTTTTCTTCCCTAATGCAGAAGCACGTTCAGTGGAAAAGGGGGTATGTAAGACTTAGCATTAATACATTCCTGCTAACTGGGTATGTGTCATATAGCCACATTCATTGTTTTTCTTTTCACAACATTTCCTGAGTGCTGCCATGTATAGGTACATTTATGGGCTCTGAGGATACAAAGATGAAAACATATGTCCCTGACATCAAACAACTTCCAGGCTATTGTAGAGATAAAAGTGGCTTATTACATTAGAGGTCAGAGCTCTGGACCTGTGTCCTAGGTGGGCCCCAAATAGCAAAGCCAGGATAAGAGAAAAGACAAATGAGGATAAATTTGGGGAGGGGAGATAGATGTTGAGAAACCAAGAATGCTGAAGACAAGATCGAGTGCAACAGGTCAAAGGGAGATAGTGTGGGGTGTCCCTAGGATGGTCATTGTGGTTGACAGAACGGCAGATACTAAGTGGTTTGCCAGCCTCAGGCTAGTGTGGGCAGCTGGTCTCAACACCCAGGTCTGACTGGTCCAGAAGGTGCTCAGTATGTTTATTTATTAAAAGAATGGGTGAATGCAAGACAAGACTCTTATATGACTTTTGTGCCATGTTTTTGGGAGGCAGGAGAGCGGCCACAAGAAAAGATAAACATTCTCTATGGAGGGACTGAGAAAGGGCATATTCTATCCATACACACACAGGAAGCCAGCACAGCACAATGTAATACTTTATCCAGGCACAAACCCAATGATACAGCTTGGGGAAGACCCCAACAAAGCTCTCTCTGGTGGGGGCCTACTCACAAGGGGCTGGGCCCTGGCAACCCAGGCAATCACCCTGTAGGAGGTCCCATCATACCAGTCATGTTTATGCAGTTGGGAGCAAGTTGCACCGATCACCAATGATAGTTTTGGAAACAGGCAGAATCGGGGTCCGCTTACCCACCAAAAAAACATAATGATTTCACAAGCAGTAGCAAAAACTTGCTACTACGGAGCAATCTCCCAACCTACAGAGACATTTCTAAGAATCTGTGGGATTCAACTTGATTGAAAGCCCTTCAAAAGTCACTGAATTTTTCTAGTTCCATTACTGTCAGTAATAACAATGTTTTAAGGAATCTGGTTTTTAAACCCACTTGAAATACAAGCACTTCCATAAAAAGATTGATAAACACTAATCTCTTCTCTTATAACAAAAGGTTACCACTGGCTGGATGCTTGTATTAGTTGTGACTCTGGTTTCAAGTATCATGTAAGGGAATTTATTATAAAAAAAAAAACACAGTAGTGACTCACAGAACCCAAAGGCAGGAATGCAGCTGGGTCAGAGGAACCATGGGAAGCCTACAGTACTCTCTCTTCTTCTCCCTCCTCTTGTTTTCAAGTATTTCTGCTCTACTCTTTTTTCTCTTCCTAGATCTACTTTGTCTGAGTCTGTAGACATGGAATAAGCAAAGATGGTCATCTCAGAATACTCAAGATTATATCTCTTCCTTCTAAGAGATAGCAGATCTCTTAATTCCAATTCCAAATCACTGAAAGAAGGAACATGATTAAGACCATTTTAGGTCAAGTGTCCACCCCTAATCCAGTCATCTCTGGCCAGGGAGCAAGTCATGTGACACAAACGTGGCTGCCGGTAGCCTTCTCTAGAAGAGGATGAGGGGAGGGTGATCCCCAAGTCTCATGTTTTATTGCCAGAAGTGTAAAAATATCCCACCCAGCAGATGAAGCAAATTCCTATGCTAATCATGCAAAATTTTAGATCAAATTTAGACACCTGGCTCTGGGTAATTGTTGGCCTATCATAGAGCAATATGAGAATTTTGGCTTACTGAGAGGACAAAGATCAGTCTTGGCAGCTGGACAGTATTGCTGCTTCCTACCCTCACTGCATCCCCAGAAAAGCTTGATTAAAATCTGCAGATCACCAGATAAGATCCCAAGTGGGATGTAGAGCCACGGTGTTCACTGTACATAAGAATGACAATAGCACAACAGTTTCAGTAAGGTTTCTTGCACTGAGTGGTATTTTACTTCTGCTGCCAGAAAACTAATGTGATTAATCACATCATGGAGATCCATCGAGATGATACAGTCTGGCCTGTTTTTATGTTCCTTCTCATGAACTTCAGTCTCTTTTAAGCTATTAAGACCTAATTTCAGAGAAAACTTTTTTTTTATTCTCAAGAACAGAAAAGATAGAATCAGTTGAGGAGAATCACAACCATTCTCTCTTTCTGTATCTACCTTTAGCTTTTCAAAGGAAGGTACCCTATGATGAAGTTGCATGTGGGACAACCTGAACATTCCTCACTGTTTTGGTCACGAGTGTTTATGTATTTAAAAAAAAAAAAAAGGTAGCTCCCTATTGCCAACGAAGTTTTAGAGAGCAGGAGTCAGGGTGGAGTCACACTGCAGAATCCCTTGGGAGATTCTTTTGAACACAGGAAAAACATTAATATGTTCCACCATAATGTGTCCTGTTCTCTGTCAGTGTTTATGGTTTTCATTCAGAGAAACTGGTAATTCAATATTTTCTTTTTGGTTGAATTAAAAAAAGAGCAGACATTAGTAAATAGTTTCATTGATTGAAATGTGCTCAGAAAAGGCCGATGGTCAAAACAGTTGTTGACTGTGAAGTTTTTCATTAAGGGAAATGTAGTAATATCTTGAAAAGATAATACATGTATACGAGGAATGTCAAGCATTAAGCAATGCTTTCCTATATTAATAATGAATGGATATGGGTGAAATATGAAACCAGCTTTTGATGAGATAATTATGGTAGGATATTAATTTGGGGTTTGTTCTTAGTGCTGTGGGAATGAATGGGGAGTGGCTGTCTTTCCCTGTCCCAAGAAGTCTTTGTGTTCTGCATTTTATCTCCCTAGCCTCGGAACTGCTCTTCTCTCAGGAAGCTGAAATTTAAGGCACCCGGGAATCAACTCCCTGCCATCCAGTGAGGATAATGGGTGATGGGAGAGTGGGAGTAGTGTGGGATGGAGGCAGAGCCAGCCCAAGCAGGGAGAAAAATGGGAGCCTTACCCTAAAAAGTTAAATGGTGGAAGGTCAGGTTAGCCTGTGCACATGAGGGCTGAGTAGCATCCCAGGAAGGACGGTACATGCAAAGATCCTGTGGCAGACAGGTACATGGTACACCCAAGAAATTTCTAGAAGAGAGGAGAAATTTGGAAAGAAGACTTGAGTAATAGGGAGGGATCAGGGTTTACAGCGTCTTGTGTCTTGTATTAAAAGAAGAAGAAGATAGCAGGAGGGGAAGAATGAAGGGGGGGAAATCGGAGGGGGAGACGAACCATGAGAGACTGTGGACTCTGAAAAACAGACTGAGGGTTCTGGAGGGGAGGGGGGTGGGAGGATGGGTTAGCCTGGTGATGGGTATTAAAGAGGGCACGTTCTGCATGGAGCACTTTGTGTTATACGCAAACAATGAATCATGGAACACTACATCAAAAACTAATGATGTAATGTATGGTGATTAACATAACATAATAAAAAAAAAAGAGGTAGTACAAAGCCACTGAAGAGTTTAAGTAGGGGAGTGATGCAGTCACATTTGCCTTATAGGCATTTTATCTTTACAGTAGTTCTCTGAGGTAAATTCAATGGCAACCTCATGGGACTAGCTTCAGGGAAGTTTAGCAACCTTGTAATCTTTATCAGACACCCAAAAGAAACATGTATTCTTCTAATATGACAGTGTGCTTACTATGGAAATGCAGCTTCTAGACAAGTCCTTAAGCACTCCTTCCTAACATGCCTCTATCTGGAACTGCCACTACGTGTGCACTATTATTATTTTTCTCCCAGATGAAGAAATCAAGGCTTAGAGAGATTACCAACATGTCCAAAACCAAACAGCTAGTAAGTTTCAGAGTGACGATTTGAATCAAGGTCTGCCCCACCAGAGTTCTTGTAGGAGACTCGTGATTAATGCTCCACAGATATCCCTTGGCCCAGCCAGGAAGGCACCTGCAGATAATTCCCCTCATGTCCACCTCTGAGGTCACCTGCGGACAGCCCCCACATGCCCACCTGGGAGATCATTTGCAAATAGTCTCCCTCTATGCCCACAGGCTTCTTGGATATCTCTGTGTGAGGGTCTTCTCTGGCATCCATTTGACCTGGGCATGGAGATTTAACTCATAGAAGTGATACTCAGCCAGTGAGGACAAGAGTTGGTAAATGAAGAGGCCAGCTTCCTCATCCCTCACTCAGATGAGGCTGAGGTATGCTGTACAAAGTCTCTCAGAGAGTCCCTGGCAGAAATTAAGCTCACTTGCCCACAGAAGTAACTCGATCATTAATTTACCCTTTATTGGCCTTCCTCCCTCACTAATTCTCCCTCAGTGCTTCTTGGGATCAACTTTGGTATAAATTACTTGCACCTAAATCCTGGTCTCAGAGTCTGCGGTTGGGGGAACCCAAAGTAGGACAACTCTTAACCAGTACAGTCTATTGCCTCTCTGAATAGCAGTTGGAGAATTTCCAAAAACGTCCCTTATTCTGAGATCAATTTAATGAGAATTTAATGAGTACATGGCCCTGTGCCAATGGGTACAAAGGAGCCATTTATGACTCCTATTTGGTCCATTACTTTGGATAGAGGTGGCAACTTCAAAGAGGGAAACAGGAACAAATGATGGAAAAAGAAAGATGACAATTTTGGATGTCGGTGGCCCAATGTGGGGTTGTGATAGGGCAACAGCACTTATTTCCTAATATATTACTCTTCACTCTGATTCCAGGACATTAAGTGTCTCCATCAGGGAAAATAATTTCATGCCATTAAGAATTAATAATATACACTCTTGGATGACATTACCCTATTAATTCTAGTTCTATCTCAGTTGAACACAAATGCTGTTCAGTGTTTGGATGATTTATCTAGATATGAAGTAAAGCTTGCCAAATCTCTAGCTACAGTCATAAATAATTCCACCATCTTTTACCTCACATTTTCTGTTTAAAAGACCATATATTGGCAAACTTGTCAAGGATGGGCTTTATGCCTCAAATTATATTTTGAGCATGAACTCCAGTCCTTAAAAGTGGCACACATTTCATGGCTTTTCTAAAAGTACCTTTCCAATGACACAATATAGTATCCTACTTGAATCATTTGTAAGGTTTGCAAATCTACTTTAACTTTTGCAGACACAGTGAGGGTGGTTTTAGCCATTCTTGGCGGGAACACCAGATGGCTTGGCTTGAGCCCTGCCAGCTTCCAGAAAGGAGTAGTTTACTTCACAGTTGATCGAAGACACGTTGACTATTCCAGTCCTGGATTTGTACTGATTTCTGAACTTTGTTCAAATAAACTCCATGGCTTTAATTAAAGCAGCATCTGCATAATTCTGTCTGTGTGTGAACACACAGAAATCTAGAATCTCCCAGCATATTGTCACCATTCCTAGCATGGGGCGGTCCTAGGGAGTTCTCTTATGTGGGGCAGGGTTTTTGAGGTGCCCAGAAGCAGAGGAAAACTGTTGTCACCTAAAACTACTCCAAAACTGTTGTCACCTCAAAATAGCCCAAAATACCAAGTATAAGAGAATCCTCAGAATGTTTAATGTCCCATGAGGATTGAGATCACTTGTGATCACCCTGGGGAGACTTTTTCTGGAATCAGTTTATATTGCAGCAAACCTATGGTAAAACTAGGTATGCTGGAGTCACAAGAAAAGCATAGCCTGAAAGGCAGGGTGGGACAAGGGCACAAAGTCACAGGTTCAGTGTCCTGAACCAACCAATGCAACCTCTCTAAATATCCTAGATCATTTGAGGGAGGAGGTAATGGTAGAAAAAAGGAGAGACAGAGATAATTAATGGAGATACTTGAGAGGTAGAGGCATTGAGAGATTGCAAGGAATAATTCTCTGTTGATATCCTACTCAACTGATTGACATTTCCAAGGAAGACACTACAACTGATCATGGTTCACATTTTGAAACAACCAAAGAAGGATGAAAAACCATGAACTGGGGGTGAAAAACTGTAAGTGACAACATGCTCCAACAGATCAATATGGAAGGAAGAATGGATTGGGCCACATAGACAGCAAGACTGTCACCACCAACTGAACACATGAACCGCTCACAGCATTATTTTTCTATCTTGATGAAAAATTTGCAATTTTTGCATCGTTGCAGACCAACTAAATCAGCAACTAAGAGTTCTCAATGTACATTGCCCTTTCTATGAACTTATTTTGATATTTTAGTTTTGTGACAGTACCATCATGCTTCTAATAGCTATAAAAACAATCTCCCTTGCTTGGAAACTGACTAAGAGAAGCACACCCCAACTCTCCCAGCAACCCACATAACACCATGATTATGTCAGTATTTTTAACAGCTTGAGCAAGGGGTAATTGACATATGTAGATGCACATAATTTAAAGTGTAAAATCTGGTAATTTTTGATAATCTGTACACCTGTGAAATCATAACATCATCCCAGAAAGTTCTTCTTGTCCCTTTGTAACCCTTTCTTCTCTCACATTCCTCCCCCTCCCTAGGCAACTGCTGATTTTTCTTTGTCAGTATAGATTGTGCTCATTTTCTAGAATTTCACATAAATGGAATCCTACAATATGCACTCTTTCTTGGTCTGGTTTCTTTGACAGCATAATTACTTAGAGATTCAGCCATGTTGTAGTATGTGTCAGTAGAGTTGATCCTTGAACCTTTCAGGGGTTATGGGCTCTAACTTCCCCAAAACTGAACTGCTAATAGCCTACTATTGACTGGAAGCATTACTGATAACATAAACAGTTGAGTCACACATATTTTGTGTACTTTATGTATTATATACTGTGTTCTTCCAATAAAGTAAGGTAGAGAAAAGACAATGTTATTAGGAAAATCATAAGGAGGAGAAAATACCTGGTATTTTATGGTATGGTACTGTATTTATTGAAAAAACATCCACATGTAAATGGACAGGCATAGTTCAAACCCATGTCATTCAAGTGTCAGGTTCAGTGTTTGGATGATTTATCAAGATATGAAGTATCTTTTTATTGCCATGTAGAATTCCATTGTAAGAATATACCACAATCTGGGCGCCTGGGTGGCTCAGATGGTTAAGCGTCTGCCTTCGGCTCAGGTCATGATCCCAGGGTCCTGGGATCGAGTCCCGCATCGGGCTCCCTGCTCCTTGGGAGCCTGCTTCTCCCTCTGCTTCTCTCTCTCTCTCTGTCTCTCATGAATAAATAAATAAAATCTTTAAAAAAAAAAAAAAGAATATACCACAATCTGTTTATTAATTTATCTGTTAATGGACATTGGGTTTCTTCCAGTTTTTAGTTATTATAAATAAGGCTGTTACAAGGATTCATGTACAAATCTTTGTGTGGATACACGCTTTCATTTCTCTTGGGTAAATACTAGAAATGGAATTCCTGGAGCATATGCTTAATTTTTTAAGAAATTGAGTCAAAAACATGATCCATAAAATAAAATAAAATGAACAAATTGGATTTTATCAAAATTAAGAACTTATGCTGATTGAAAAACACTTCACAATAATGAAAAGATAAGCCACGCCACACACTAGAGAAATATTTTCAAAGAATATATGTGATAAGGACTTATGAAAGAATATATAAAGAATTCTCAGTAAAAAGGAAACAACTCAGTAGAAAATGGGCAAAAGATATCAACAGACACTTCACCAAAGAAGATATACGGATGGCAAATGCACGCATGAAAATATGTTTGATATTATTAGTTGTTAGGGACATGCAAATTAAAATCACAACATTATACCACTACAAATTTACTGGAATGGCTAAATTAAAAAAAAAACAAAACCGACCACAGCAAATGTTGGCAAGTGTGTGGAGGAACTATAATTCTTACACAGTATTGGTGGCATTTAAAATGGTACAACTACTTTGAAAAAAGTTTGGCAATTTCTTTAAATCTTTTTTGCATATGGATATCCAGTTTTTTCAGTGTTTTAGATAAGTTTCCACACGGTGTTGATATTGTTGGTCTGTGGGGCCATAATTTGAATTGCACTATAATAGAACATATGCAAATAATTAAGGATATACAACTAAAAAAAAGAAATTCTTCATTCTAAAAAAAATGAATAAAGGAAAGAAAATGTAATCATAATGTGTTACTTGGCTCTGCAGTGAGTATATGTATGGTTGTATTAGTCTGTGATTTTCTACTTCGTCCAAAAAGTACAACATTGTGGGCATTCTGAGCAGAAGCAATTTCGGTCTGTGGTTTTACATTTTATTGTCCAGTTGTGACCCTCACATCAGATTATTCTCTTCTGTAAATGAAAAAAAATTTTTTAGTTACATATGGAAAATTTTAAACAAAAGTAAAGTGGATATACAAAAGTAAAGGGAATAGTTTAATGAACTTCCATGTATCCATCATCCCAACAAGGATCACCTTGTGGCTGGTCTTTCTTCATTTTAATTCCTACTCCTTATCCCTCCCCAGTTATTGTGAAGCACATTCCAGACATCACCTAATTTCATCCTTAAATATTTCAGTATGTATTTCTGACATACAAGGACTCTCCCCTTTAAACATAACCACAATGTCCTCATCACACACGCTCCAAAATCAACAATAATTCCAAAAAAGGCACTTTAAATAAAATTTGCTAGATGAAACAGAAATGCCCTCCCAGGATGTTAGCCAACAGAAACCTTTCTGGTATTAATTAAACAATGTGGACAAATTCAAATACCGTTCTGTTACCACTTCAGAGGAGGTAAATTCAAATACTCCAATCAAGTATTCAAAGAGCTTGCCATTGTTCAAAGAAAAATTACTATCATTCACTCACTCATTGATTCCACAGGTATTTTATTGAATGCATGTCTTGCTAGGCACAGGATACAAAGATCGACAAGATGAGGCCTTGTGGAGCGTGCAGGTTTCTGTTAAGTACATGGGATTCAAAGCAGGAGGAATCAGGCACGAACAAGGAAGGGTACAGGTAGTATGATTCCTTAAAGAGTTCTTTTTTTTTTTTAATTTTATTATTTATTTGACAGAGAGAGAGAGAGACAGCGAGAGAGAGAACACAAGCAGGGGGAGTGGGAGAGGGAGAAGCAGGCTTCCCGCTGAGCAGGGAGCCCGATGCGGGGCTCGATCCCAGGACCCTGGGATCATGACCCGAGCCGAAGGCAGATGCTTAGCGACTGAGCCACCCAGGCGCCCCTCCTCAAAGAGTTCTGAAGGATATGTGCTTCTTCTCAAGTTTCAGAAGAGGGCTTTTTACTGGAGGAATGAGCATGAACAAAGGCATAAGGAAGACAGATTCTCCTACGTTCGTTATTCTTCAAGAGCAAAGACTAGGCCTTCCGCCTCTGCAGCCCACTCCCTTGCCTGTGACGCCTAGCACAGTGCCTGAACCGCAGTGCCTGTTCAACTAACACTTACTGAGGAAATGAATGTCAAATTCACTTTTTCCCCAAGTGACTATTCATATTCGCTCTCAGCCTGTCCTAAAACTCTGACATTATGCTGTATTTTTTCCACAGACAACGACTATGCCACGGAACCCTGACAGCCACTCTCAGGAAGAAGTGAGTGTTGAGCTATTTTACAATAAGGGATGGATTGTGCTGGACATTTTCAGAAAGAGATCGCTTTCCTTGTGCTCTGGTTTCTTTTTAAGCCTAAGCAGCTAGTGGGTGAATTTTTGCTCATCTCCTTTATTAGTTTAGAAGATGATCAAACCATCTGTGCTCCCCTAGCTATCATGACCTGCCCATTGGCCTTCTAACTGTCAGATATGAAATTGACTTCACTGACCATTTTCTCCGAAAATAAAAGTCAGAGTGAAATTTTGCTAACCACATGACTGAAATTTATCGCCACTGAAAGGATTGTGTGTGTGTGTGTGTGTGTGCGCATGTAGGGTCTGGATGGAGTTCTCAGTTAAAACTTAAACAGCTCTCTGTAATTAATCGTTACAGGGGCTGTAGTGTCCTGAGGAAGATTTAAACCTATCTGTTCCCTAGGAGAAAAGGTCTGCATATTCACCAGCTGGCCGGCCGTGTAGTAAATTTGTACGGAGTTATTTTCCATATCATTTTGTTTATTTACATAGGCCCGATTAGACCCTTTTAAAGGCTTAGCTTAGTGTGGTAGCTGCAGACAGCTAGTTTACACCAAGTCCTTCTTGGCAAGACTTGAAAGCAAACGGTAAATGGTGTAAACAATTGTGTGTGATTATACACTGCCAAATAATGTGCATCTGGGAAGACAAACAAAACTTATTAAACAGACAACAAATAGCTGAGGTAAATATCAAATATGTTAACTCTACAAAATACAGGGCTGGATTTCGTCAAAGTCTTATTAACTCAGCACAGCTGGATTAAAATAAAAAACATTTAGACTTAAAAGCAGGGGATCCCCAAGTTAGAAAGTCTGGATTCTGTTCCTGTCTCCATCACTAATTCACTAAGTGACATTGATTATTACTTTGATTTTTGTTTGAGTTTTCCCATCAATGGTGAGGGAATTGCAGGGCTGCTCCTGGGAACATAGGAGAATGTTCACCATATGCCTTCCCTGGAAAGGAACAAAAGAGAACTGCTCTCTGGTCACCTCCCAATTTATCTTGCCATCTCAAAGACCTTGAAGTCCCCTGGAAATTGAGTTGGCCTAGGCAAAAAATGGATGAAGGAGATGACACTTGCCGCTACGTCCCCACCATGGTCCTGGCAAGCTCAGAGGGTCAGGCAAGAGTATTACTGACGGGCAGCTCTGCTTCTGAGTGCATATGGGAAAGGGAAGCAGGAAGCCCAATGTCCACGCTTGTGCTTCTAGAATCTCTGAGGGTGGGACCAAAGCATTAGTATTGTTTAAGTCCCCTGGGTGGTAACTAAGTGCAGCCACATTGAAAAGCACTGAACTAATGGTCCAAATGGCTGATCATAATGTAAAGTAGCTGTGCTCCTTAGTCTTGGAGATTCACTTGAGACAACACTGGCAGAGATTTTTAATGTCACATTTGCCTGGGCCACACTGTCTGAATAGATGCCAAACGCAACACATCCCTTCTTTCCTGCGTGCCTCTTACTGCAGGCCACCAGCATCTCTCTCCTGTACTTCGGCAGCACTACCTCCATTAGCACGGTACTCACAGTGAGCCTTAAAGTATAAACCTGAGCATTTATCATCCTGCTCAGGAACCTTCACACTTAGAATAAAATCCAAGGTTATGACCCCAGCCAGTCGGCCCTAAGCGACTAACCCCTGCCTCTTTCTCTCTAGCTTCATTGCCTCCTACTCTGCAATTTACTTAATTGTCTGCAGCCTCCGTGCCGTGCCTTTGACATGCCCCGCACATTCTCTCCTCTGGGCCTTAGCTCTTGCTGTTCCTTCTACTTAGCATCTTTCTTCCCACATATACATATGGCTTTGCTCTCTTCATTTAGGATTTTATTCCTCCCTAGGTACCTTCTCTTGACTCTTTCTATCGCAACACCTCCCTTCATTTCGGCCCCTTACCCTGCTATATTCTTTTTCACGGCTTATAGCACGCCCAGAAACCATGTTACTTGCTAGTGTTTCTATTTAGTGCCCATTTCCTCCCTGGAAAATGTAAGCTCTAGGAGAACTAGGAGTTTGTTTTGTTTGGCTGTAACCTAATATCTGGAATAGTGCCAGGAACACAGTAGGCACTCAATACATAATGAATGAATGAATGAATGAATAAGTAAATGTCTCCTACTTTCATTCTATTCTCATAGTCAAATATATCAGAATTACTACTCTACCTCAGAAAGAGGCTATTTAGATCAACCAGATTTCTCAAATAAAATAATACATGGATATATTTTCGCTCTAATTTATTTGGCTTCCTTTAATTTGAAACCTGTTTCCCTAGATCTCACCAGCCCATAAATATATTGGGCCACATAAAACACCAATAAAAATTTATTTATTTATTTGAGAGAGAGAGAGGAGAGAGAGAGGGCAGGGGCCAGGGCGAGAGGGAGAGAGAAACTCAAGTAGACTCTGCACCCCCAACATGGGGCTCAGTCTCACAACCCTGAGATCACATCCTGAGCCAAAACCACTTAACCGACTGCGCCACCCAGGCACCCTAATAAAAATTTATTTTTATTTTATTTTATTTTTTAAAAGATTTTATTTATTCATTTGAGAGAGAGAGAGAGAGAGAGAGAGAGAATGAGCAGGGGGAGGGGCAGCGGGAGAGGGAGAAGCAGACTCCCCGCTGAGTGGGGAGCCCGACCTCTGGCTTCATCCCAGGACCCTGAGATCATGACCTGAGCTGAAGTCAGATGCTTAACCGACTGAGCCACCCAGGCACCCCTAAAAATTTATTTTTATTGGGAAAAGTGATTGCCCCAAATTAAGGCTGTCAGATTTAGCAAATAAATTATATACTGTTAAATTTGAATTAAGTTAAATTTGAATTTCTGATAAGCAATGAATTTAGTATCAATATGTCCCATGCAATTGGGAGTATACTAAAAAATTATTTGTTGCGTTTCTGAAATTTGAATTTGATTTGGTGCCCTGAATTTTACCTGACAACCTTAATCCAAAATGCGATGGACTTTGTTTTAATGCAGGAACAAATATGGAGTCAGATAACCCGGGTTTGAATCTTAGTTCAGCCGCTTATTAGTTAAATGAACTTAGGGAAGTAATTTGACTTTGTCAAGCTGTAGTTTTCCCATCTCTACAATGGGGATACTAATAATATCTACTCTGTATGGTTATTATGAAGGTTAAAATTTAAAACCATCTAAATCACTCAGTATAGTACCTGGCCCATAATAAGCACAAATAATATTACAGTCATCATTGTTACCATATGTAGGGTCATCAATCACTCGGATTTTTCCAGGATTTCCTGGGATGTGGGACTTTCCGTGCTAAAACTGAAGAAGTTCCAAGCAAACTAGGACAGTTGGACATCTTAGCAGCTGCTCAGAAAAAGTTAAGTATGGCTAAACTACTGCCCTTACTTTAAGCTTTAAGTAAAATATATGGGGATTGTTTTCTATCAGTTATGAAGAAATATCTGGTTGCAATGGAAATTTTTCCAGCTTATATTTCAAGAAGCAAAGTTATTCCTATTAACCTTAGTCACATTTAGATCTCCATTACTGGGAAGAGGTGTGTTTGCGTTCTATATGTTTAGGAGACCATTAAAGGGGCACCATTAAGTGTTGATGAATACACTTAGAAACCATTAGCAATCAAAATGGGGCACTTGGCTGCCAAAAGTTCTGTGCATTTGTAGTTGGGTCCTTTGTTCTCTGCGTCAAAAAAGGCTGTTAAGAAACCACTTGTTTCACAGGTTGAAATGTTAATTTACGCAAATACAATGATTGAAGCAGCAAGCTTTGAGAAGGTTATATCTTAAATTTCTTAGGCCAGGAAAATGAGTAGGATGCTAAAACCCTCTGTTATGATTATGTCTCCCAATCAAATAGATGCCTCTTTGAGCTGGTGGTGCTTGGTAATGTAGCTGACTTTGGAAAGGAATACATCCCTTTGGCAGAGACTTAGGGTAACAGTGGTTATCTCTGTGCATTGGATTTCCACTTCAAGAGCTAGTCTCAGTCAAAAGCTTGGAAGACTTGGTGGAGGTTTAGGCCGCATCCTGGAGATATAACGGAAAGGGTGTAGCCAACAGAAGGTGGGGAGCAGGAAGTGGGGAGAAAAGGAGACAAGCCCCAATTAGGCAACATCTTCATCTTATAAAAGGGGGAGTTGCTGGAAGAAAAACTAGAGATTCAAGAATACTGTTTATTATATTATAATATTTAGATATAGTATATTATTTGTAATTAAACAATCACCCATAGAAAATCTAATAATTATCATCTAACTCTCAAGCACTAAAGTAGAAGGAAGAGATAGGAGAGACGAAAGTTAACTGAAACATCATCTTTCCTACCAGAGTTAGTAAGTCAAGAAATTGAGAAATAAGCATAAAATACAAAGTTGTGATGGAAACCTCCAGAACTAAACACAGAAATCTCGTTTTATTTTTTCAGTGACTGGAACAGAATGAGGGGGGCTGTGGGGAAGACTACTGATTTCATCAGGAGCTGGTCTGTGCACTCCCTGTCGTGAGCACAGACTGATAAAAGGCCGAGAAAAAGATGGTGCTACTGTGGCCCAGAGATGTGGTCCTCCTGTGCTTTTTAGGCAGAAGTGAGCAATATCCTCAGTGTAATTTTCTGGTGAGCTTTCAGAAAATCAAATTAGAGTTGTTTACATTTGTTTCATGCTTCAAGGGCCTTAGAAACTACTTGGCAAAGTCCAAACTACTTAGCAGAGAGATATTTTAGAACAGGGAATGAAGGGAAGAAAGAGAAGGAAAGAAACAGGTCCAAGGTCACTTCCTTGGTACCATCAGTAGCAGAAATAGCTCCCACCAGCTTTAAATGTCAAGAACCTTGGTACTGACCCAAATGCTTGGGACACACGGGGAAAAACGTCGGATGGCATCTCCCCATCCCAGCCCTGTGGCTTCCTGTCGTTCTCATTCTCTGCCTCTCTATACCGAGGCCCTGTTGATTCAGCACGAAGCAATTTGCAGTTTTTCATTTCTCTTCACTTTTCAACTGTATCAAATTTTTCCAGTCATGCAGTATTATCTTCATTGGGTCATTTATCAGCTCCTGCTTTTAAGAAGGGTGTGCCATCTGCATGGGGGAGACGATTTTTTTTTTTAAACCTGGAGTCTTTGGTCTCAGCATCAAATCAATGTTCTCATTCTGAGTAAGTTCACTGCCAGAGAGGATAAGAATAAATCTCTCTCTGTCCAGCTGTTGGGTGAGTACAAATAAGCATGAGCGGGGAGTGGAAGACTTCTGCTTTGCTCTTCATTTTTCTTTCTGACTACAACTTGCATTTTCCTTCCCAATCAAGAGCTGTGATGGTTCTGCCAGCTCATGTGAATTAAAAGTCTTCCACGCCTAAAAGAGTCCCTCTTAGGGTTAGAGAATCATGCCAAGCTCAGATGCACTTGATAAGGGACATGTCTCCAATCACTGTCAAAGTGCCTTCTTTTGAATTCGCGGTCTTTCCTTCCCATTCCAGGATTTCCTCCCAGCACTGCCTAGTTTCACACCATCCTGGGACTGCATTCATTTGCAAAGGGCAGAGAAGTAAGGCTTTGGTGGGTGGGGGAGTGTGAGTCTCTGATGTAGGAAGCCAGGTGGGGGACACCTGTCTCTCTCTCCCACCCCCGGAAACTTGGAGCAATACAGACACTAAGCCCTCACAATTGTTTCTGTGGCATTGAACTGTGGTGGCAACGACAGTTGTGACTTCACTAAAGAAGGCAGAACAGCTGACAAGGCCTGGTGGGTGTGCTCCTAATTTGTGCACAGATAGCTCTATGGTTCACAATGGGTTCCGGCTACAGTGACGGAAACCAGACCAAAAAAAAATGCCTTTCTATTGAAAATGTGGCTTCCTTCTCCCCATTGAAGTCAGTGTCAAAATTTGCTTTTGTCAGGGCCAAAGGGCTGAGCCCAGTGGTTTAAAAAAAGGAACACACACACAAAAAGGCAGCGTTCAAGGCCGACCGCACTTTTCTCATGAATTCTGATTGCCTACTGCCTTCTCTTGGCTGGTGAGTATACAGAAGAAACTTGACAACCGCGGGTGCAATTTCTGAAAAATGCTGGTGTCTCTAGAAAGATAATTCCTTTATTTCCAAATAAAAAATTTAAGAATTCTTTCTATTTGAGAAATCACCCTTGAGTCTATATGGAACAAGATGATGCCTTACTAAGACTTTCTGAAATGAAAGGGGCGAGGTGTGCGCACATGGGGCCAGGTGGAAGTGGGGGAGATGGCTAAGTAGGTAGTTAGCTCATACCTCTTCAATTTTATAACGTGATAGACTGGGCTTGCCTATCATACAATCCTACCTTCATCATGTTATTCCCTCTAGTGGACATCTGTCACTTTCTGGCCACCCAGTTGCCATTCTCTGTTCCTAACAATACTTGTATATTCCTTCAAGAAATCTCTTCTTCCTCATTCTGAGCTCTATGGCTTAAAAGGGATTGCGCCACCCCCCCTCCTGGTGTGGACTCTGGTTTACTTAAACTCATCAGCTTTTTTCATTTACCTACTCACTTCCTCCACTGGTTCCCAGATAAGCCAATAACCCAGTCAGATCCATCAAGACACAAGGAGACACTGAGACCGCTCAGAAAGAAAAGCTTCCTCTTTCTTCCACGGATACTACCAGGAAAGACGTTCATTCTTCCTCTGGAAGGTGTGGGAGGAGATCTGGGGTCTGGGATTGCTACGGCCATTTTGCAACTGTAAGTGGAGAGCCTGGAGCTGCCAGTGGGGAGGATGGGCTGGGAAGGAGGGACCATATGGCATCTGAGGATGGAGCTGACCTAGAGAAGAACCAGTTCCCTCATGTCCTTGTTGGGACTGCTAGCTCATGCCTCACTGGAGGCCAGGATCACCTGTAGGTATTTCCATTATGTAAGCCAAGAAACTCGCTATATTGCTTGGGCAAGGTCAAGTTGGCTTCTCTGTTGCTTATAATAAAATAGTCCCAAGTAATGTAAGTCCCTTACTAAGAAACGTCTGTATTTCCCCCATTGTCTATAAAAACAAGTTTAAGTTCCTTAGCTTTGCATTCGAGATAGTCCATAAGTGGAACATGGCCAACATTTTATTCTCGTAACAGTTCCCACTTGTTTATCCCCTTTCTCTGCTTACCCATCCTTAAAGGTCACTGCCTTTAAATTTTACATCTTCCCTGATCTTTCTAAGCTATACTTATCTCTTTTGACCTCATTTTCCCTCCATATTCTTTTAGTTATTAAACTGCTATATTTCTCTGCCCTTTTCATAGGCTGTCTTATGTTGTTAATCATTTTAATGTGTGTTTAGCTTATCTTTTTGAGAGCAGGTATAATACCTTTCTGATCAATGGCTATCTCCTAGCACCTAGGACCATGCCTTACACATAGTAGGCATTAGTAATATGTTCTGGATAGTTGGTAATAGTCACATATTTTAATCAACATCAGCACAAATGGTTATGTCTGGGTAAGGTTAAGGACTCAAATACTACTTAGACACATGAAAAGAATAAAACCAGAGGAGTCTCACTAAATAATTTTCACTTCAGAATGAAATAGGGCTACTCCAATTTAAGAAAACCATTTATATGAAACATCCTTGGTCAGTGGACTATAACTTAACTCTTAACTCTTCAAATCACAGGCTTCATGCAAACAAATGAGGTAAACTGATTTGACTAGTATATCCCTATTATGAAAGCCCACTGGAGCTTGCTCAATTATAAACAGGTATCAAGTGGCCGTGTAATATAGGCCTATAACTCAAGAGCTGCCTGTGGTCAAGTAAATCTGCCAAGAAGGTGTGTGATTTGGCAGTCCCAACCTTCTGTTCTGTGTAAAGTCTTTGAGTGATGACTGGTCATTCAAGAGGCTTCCAGACCAAAAAGCCCACAGAGTGGTTCTGTGATGCTGTTCACTTCATCGTTTCTTGCATTGCTTTCTACCTATGCTTCTTGTAGCTTCATGGAGTCTGTTTACAAAGAGAAGTAAATGCCCGTATTCTGCTTGGCCTCCATGTAGGTTTTATTGTAGTTCTGTAAAGCTTTATGACATTCTGTGGCATATTTCCCTGGCATTCCAGCATGACCCATAGTACAGTGGAAACAGGCTGTCCCTAGCATTTCATAGTCTGAACATTTAATGACATCATTCTGTAAGATGAAGGGAAAGCTATAAGAAAAATCCAATTTGGCTTGCTCTAGCCACAGTTGCCTTAATTAGCCTCCATTTCTAATGTAATGAAAGGAATAAACCTAAAGAAGGCTGGCCAGGAAAATTATGAGCTTTCAGGTATGCTTGGTTACTATAATTTTTCTGCTGGTAGAAAATGTTGTTAAGCCACAGACTGGCTCTCTATCTTGAGAACACAGACTAGAAGGAGAAAGAAAGGTATACGCATAAATTTTTAAAAAGGCATTAAGGTATGCTATGTGGTACCATCCCCATCTTGGCATCTCCTTTTTTCTAAAAAGCATGAGCACTTTCTCTCTGCATTGGTTCCTCCTTCTCCTTGCTGTGAGCCTTATAATTTTGTGAAACATAAATAGGTAATATTGAGCTGGATGGGATCCACCTTTCACTATAAAGCTGCATTGTCTGTGTTGACATCCCTGTGGAGTAATCCTTAGGCAAAGAAGCATTTGGAACATCAAATAGAATAAGGCACATTTTCTCCTAAGTGTGGGTTTTATTCTTCTAAGTAAATAGATGCTTCAAAAGCAGCCAAGTCTCCATTTGTTGTATCTGAGTAGGAGTCTGATATTTGCACTGAGAAATACCGAATTCCTAGAACACCAGGAGGTGATTCAAGAATTTTCTTACAAATCAGTTAGACTTTAAATCAATTATTTGCATATTCATGAGCAGATATATTTCTCTAGTACACCCTAAGCATGAAGGAAAAGAGCATCAGCTATCAACTCTCCCTTTTCTATGGGCATGTTTTGTGATACACAAGGATCTTAGGCGATATGGTTTAAAAAAAAAAAGAAAAGGCAGATTGGATAGAAGGCCCATGGGGCAACTAACTGCCCAGACCTTTAATATGTGTGGAATTAGAAAGTCAGCCTTGCTGAGGTCTCTGATATGTTGTGATCTGTGGATTTGAATCATATGCTGTAAGTCAGCAAGTTACTGGCTGGTTGGTGGGCCTACCCAGTCACCAGCATCCTCTCCCAAAGCATCTCTGTTGCTCTTTTTCTCATGTAGGATATGCAGTAACTCTGATGACTTGTTATAAGTGTTTGTCTGGAAAAATGGCAACCTCTCACCCCTTACATTCCCTTTGCCCCTGTAAAGACCATAGATATGAAGAAAAAGTGAAAAGATATAAGAAAGGGGTGATATTCAGGGGCACCTGGGTGGCTCAGTCGTTAAGCGTCTGCCTTCGGCTCGGGTCATGATCCCAGGGTCCTGGGATCGAGCCCCGCATCGGGCTCCCTGCTCGGCCAGGAGCCTGCTTCTCCCTCTCCCACTCCCCCTGCTTGTGTTCCCTCTCTAGCTGCGTCTCTCTCTCTCTCTCTCTGTCAAATAAATACAATAAAATCTTTAAAAAAAAAAAAAAAGAAAGGGGTGATATTTATGATCAATCTCTTGAATATCCAGGTTACTGTGGTTGTGGGGCCTTGGGCAAGCCACTTCACTTATCTGAGTTTTATTCTTTCCCTCCTTCCCTCATTCCTTTTTACATCCCTTCATTTATTCAACAAGGATTTGTAGACAATCTTCTATGTGTCAGTGCTGGTCTAGGCACCAGGGATATAATGGTGAGCTAAACAAAGTCACTGCCCTCGTGGAGCTTATATTTTGATGGGGCGAGAGCAGAAGACAGACAGACAATAAGTCATAATACCTGACTACTTTTAGTCAGTTCAGTGGGACAAATGAAGCAAATTTATTCTGATTCTACAGACAAGATTTATATTTAATTGCATGAAAATAGTGAGTCTACCATTTAATTAGCCTTTATGAAATATTCTGAAGGGCTTATTCTGATGCTCTTCCTAAGGCAATGTTCAAAAGACCTGGAGGGAGAAGAGGAAAATGGGCAGAGTCTCCACTTACTAACTGCATTACTTACAGAATTCATTTAGCCTCATAAACTCCTCAGGGTGGCAATAACACTTTCCTAATTACCTCTTTGATTAATCTAAGAGCCAAACTAGGGTGAGCTCGGAGACAGAGCACTGAAATACAAAGGCTCATATTGAGAATGTTGATTGGTGCAGTGATGTCAGCGACAAGAAGTGGGGGTAGGGGGTACCCCACCCCTCTCCCCGAGTTTCTTTTCAGCTTCTAAGGGAGTCCAGAGTCAACTTAATATGACATCAGTGACAATTTCAGAAAATATGTTGGACACCATACACCTAAACCCACAGATTGTTGACAGACACTGTTCCCTATGAGCTCATTCATTTCCTTGAGGGGCACATCACCTCCAGCAATGGGCATTACCAGACCAACTGACCAATTTGATAAAATCCCACCTCACCTGCATCTCTGCAGGAATTCTTACTCAACGTGGGCTCTGAGCCTTGCATTTGCCTTGTGTTCTTTAGCACCAATATTAATATTTAAAGATAGATGAATGATTGTCATTAGTGGAAATTGAACAGACTATTGGTGAAATAAAAGTGTGAATAGAATATATCTTCCTAGATTTTCAATCTGTTTTGGATCGAAGACAAGAAAAGACCATATTAGCAATAGAAAAATTGGCTTAAATGTGAGAACAGTTGGCTTTAAAAAATATATATGTCATTAAGTATTCACAGAATGGCCAGAAGCCAGGAAAGCACTCAGTGTAGTTTTCTATTCCGCTCCCCACGTCTTGTTTGCAGAATGTGTACTTTTTGTCTTAAAGCTCCATGTTCCCAAGTTGAGAGAGTAGTCTTTCTTATTTCTATGTAAATAAAACAGTTAATTATGAAACAACCAAATTTTGATTGGAAGGACAGATAAGTAGATGAATGAATGTTAAGCTAACATATCCTTTTCCCCTCTAAGACCTTGTCCTTGTTAGGGATGACAGTCTGGTCTGAACCCAACACAGATGAAAGCTAATTGACTTTGTAATTCCCCAAGCATGGGAGTGAAGCTGGTAAAGAGACCAGGATCAGAAGTCATGCAGGGAATGAAATGATTTTTTTGGTTGCTTCTGCTATAAGTGTGAGGGGGAAAAATTCCTTTTCACCCCAAAAAGATGTATGTTGTGACACAGCAATAAAAAGGGATACACTGGGGCACGTGGGTGGCTCAATCAGTTGGGCGTCTGCCTTCGGCTCGGGTCATGATCCCAGGGTCCTGGGATTGGGCCCCACATTGGGCTCCCTGCTCAGTGGGGAGTCTGCTTCTCCCTCTCATTCTCCCTCTGTGCTTTCTCTCTCAAATAAATAAATAAAATCTTAAAAAAAAATAAAAAGGGATAAACTGCTGATAGAAGCAATAATATGACTGAATCTCAAAAGAAGGCACAAAAGAGCGTATATGGTACGATTCCATTTATATGAAGTTCAAGAATATGCAAAACAAATCTATGGGGAGTTCAGAACAGTGGTTGCCTCTGGGAGGGGGTATTGACTAGAAAGGGGCATGAGGGAACTTTCTGGGGTGATGGGAACATCTTATATTTTGATCTGGGTGGTAGAGAAATGTATGCATACATGTGAAGTCATTGAGCTGTACCTTAAGATTTGTCCCCTTTACTGCATGCAAGTTATATCTCATTTACTTTTTCAAAAAGGGCATCACATTTAGGAGCCACCTGAGGACACTTATTTGTAACAATAACAATGATTGATAGATTTTTAACATTTGACAGTCTACAAAAGACTTTCATATGCATTATTTCTTGATTCTTAATAAATTTTTAAAGATTTTATTTATCTGTTTGAGAGAGAGAGAATGAGCAGGGCGAGGGGCAGAGGAAAAGGGACAAGCAGACTCCCCACTGAGTGGGGAGCCTGACGTGGGGCCTGATCCCAGGACCCCGAGACCACGACCTGAGCCAAAGACAGACGCCCAACCAACTGAGCCATCCAGGCACCCCATTATCCCTTGATTCTTGCAAGCAATTTTGAGGTTAGAAGAAGAAGGTGAGGAGGAGGATGTCTGCCTGTCCCCATTCCAATAGCCCAGGGACACCAGAGTGCCTCAGTAGCAATATTTCTCCATGGAGACTCTGATGGCATTTGGTCAGGACATGTCTTCATTGGGTGGGTCTGTTCCAAGAATTGCAGAACCTGTGCCCTCTCTGGCAAATGCCCTGCCCTAAAGGCCAATGGGCTGACCAGAAACAACTTGGTGTATTTTCAGATGCCCTAGGAACACACTATAGCCCTTGGCTGAGAACCCTTGGGCTTATTGCTTTCCTGGATAATGGGACTTGAGTATGAGGAACTGGAGCCCTGATGGTGAGAGGCATGTTTGTTTGGGCACTCATGCAGATGGATGGGATGTTGGGCAGGGGTCTCTGGTTAGAGCCACTGTTTCTGCATTGGCTTGAGGTCCACCACCCAGGTCCCTTCACGTTATTCATGGTCCAGCATCACAAGGCCATCAATGTGGTGTTGGGGTGGGGCTTGAGCTCACAGTTTGTTCCCTGGGAGTCCAATGCTCTAAGCAGGTTCCTTTCTTATTGCTCCACTATGATCAAGTATCTGGAGCTCCCTCTGGCTCTGGAACACAGGAGGTTAGCCAGGATCCCTAACTCTGCTCCATCCTCTCAGAAGCAGAGCCTCGACATTGTAGAATCTCTGTGGGGCCCTCTGCATTAGAGGAGGCTGCCGAAGGTCACATGAGACAAGGTAAGGCTTGAGACCAGCTCTCCTTGCCTCAACTCTTGCTCTCCATCTGCTACACCCCGGGTTGGCAAACCACGGTCCGTGGTCCAAATCTGGCCCACTGTCTGCCAGCTCAAGGATGTTTTTAAAAATATTTCAAAGGTTACCTTTAAATTGGTTATATAAGCATTTATGCGAAATATCCTCGATTTTGCCTCTTGGCCCGCAAAGTCTAAAATACTTACTGATGGTCCCTTTGTAGAAAGGTTTTACCAACCCCTACACTGCCTTTATGCTTTATTCCAGCTTATATTCAGTAGAACTCTGACAGAGTCTTTGAACAAAAGCTCCCCTGTTGGGAGCACTTGTAACTTCTTTTAAAAGCTGCAAGAACAGGACATGGGACAAGAAAGAGATCAACTCTATTAAGATATCAATCAAGCCTATTAGGGAACAAGGAGAGTTAAATGGTGGTGCAGAGACAATCAAGCACATATACTGTCCCATCATTTTATTTTTATTTTTTAAAATTTTAATTCCAGTATGGCTAACATACAGTGTGATATTAGTTTCAGGTGTACAATATAGCGATTCAACACTTCCATACATCAGCCGGTGCTCATCGTGACAAGTGCCCTACTTAATTCCCAACACTGCTTTAACCCCTTCCCCAACCCACCTCCCCTCTGGTAACTGGCTCCATCATTTTAAATCAAATAGCTGCATTTGATTGTCTTCTCACCCAAGTCCCTCTTCCCCATGACGGCTTGAGGACCAGCTTCTACACTGAGCTGGTTGACATTAAGAAGATCACTCAAGAAATGGCAGAACACTGATGTAAGGTTTCAACAATCTGCTTAATTGATTGGATTTTTACCTTGGGGTTCTTAGGGCCACAGACCATTCATCCATCAACAGAACGTGAGCATACAGAGATAGAGAACAGAATAGTCCACTCTCCTGAGGAACTTAGTGACAAGCAAACAGACGTTTAGCCAGCAGTTGAGACAGAAGTGAGAGGAGAGGCATGTGACCTTGCTGGGATAGAGAAGGTGGAGCCTTCCAGTAGTCTAGGTCTTGAAGGATGAGTCCACCTGCTCAGTGAGTGAAGATCAGGGGAAGGACGTTCTAGGCAGAGAAGAGCATGAACATCAATTGTGTATATATATATTTTTTACTTTGTGTCTAAAAAAATAAAGTATATGAAGGCATGGAAGCAAGACAGAACTTGGGGTGTTAGAAAACAGTAAGGAATCTGGCATATCAGGTATCAAAGGTAAATGTCAGGGTAAAAGATGCCCTTGGAGACAGTCGGGGCAAGACCCTTGTAGGCTGCTGTCTTAGGTTGGGTTCCCCCAGTAGCCGACCCTGAGACAAGGTGAGGTAGATTAGAGATAATGTAACTCTTTGCTACTTCTTCCCCTGAGACAAGTGGAGTCTTATTCCCAACGCTTTAAATCTGGGCTGAATTAATGACCTGCTTGACCAATAGAATGTGGTAGAAGTTTATTTGAGTATAGTTGACACACAATGTTACATTAGTTTCAGGCATACAACATAGTGATTCCACAAGTTGATTTGTTGTGCTAGGCTCACCCCAAGTGTAGCTCCCATCTGTCACCATACAACACTATTACAGTACCATTGACTGTATTCCCTATGCTGTACCTTTTATCCCGGTGACTTATTCATTCTACAGCTTAAAGCCTGTATCTCCTATTCCCCTTCACCCATTTTCCCCATCGCCCCAACTCCCTCCCCTATGGCAACCATCAGTTTGTTCTCTGTATTCATAGGTTTGATTCTGCTTTTTGTTTGTTTGTTTAGTCACCTGTGACCTTCCGGAACTTCTGAGACTGTCACAAGAAGCCTCGCAGCTTCTGCCTGAGTCTCATGGGACATCCTCTCTCGGGGAGCCCTGAGTTGCCGACCCCACACCTACCATGTTAGAGAGACCACATGGAGGCCCTCTGGACAACAGTCCCAGCTGAGGCCAGCCTTCTAGCCACCCCTGAACCCCCGCCAGAGTCCCAGACACAGGAACGGAGCTGTCTCAGCTACTCTGGGCTTGCTCAGTTGTTAGTTGAATCCCAGTGAGTAATTCCCAGCGGCACATGAGACAGAAGACTTTACTGAACTCTTCCCAAATCCCTGACCCAGAAAGTTGGGAGATAAAAGAAAATGGCTGTTGCTTTTGTCACTAAGTTTTGAGGCAGTAGTTACGCATAGCAATAGATAGCTGCATCAATTTCCTAGGGCTGCCCTAACCAAGTACTACAGACTAGGGGACTTGAAACAACAGAAATTTACTGACTCACAGTTCTGGAGGCCAGAAATCTGAAACCAACATGTTGGCATGCTCTCTTAGATGGCTCTATGGGAGAATCTGTTCCATGCTTTGCTCTTAGCTTGTGGCATTGCTGCCAATCCTTGGAGCTCCCTGCCTTGTAGAAGTATCACTCTGATCTCTGCCCTTGTCATCACATGGCCTTCTCTCTTCTTAAAAGAACACATGTCATATTGGATGGATTAGGGCCCACCCTAGTCAAGTGGGAACTCATCTTAACTTAATTACATTCATCAAGAAATAAGGTCACATACACAAGTACCTGGGGGTTAGGAATTCACCATATCATTTGGGAAACACAATTCAATTTACAACAGTAACAAGAGGACAAAGATTTGAGTACATATAGCTTACTGGGGGGGGGTGATTCTAGGAAAACTTGGTGGAGGAGTGGGGAAGCAAGACAGGGAAAGGAAGGAAGCAAAAATAACATGCATTATGGAACAGATTGCTACTATGAGCAATTGGAATCGATTCCATTGGGAAAATCTGGGAGATACTATGGAAAATACTTCAAAGTTATTCTCTCCCTCTTCCCCTGCTTCTCTGCCCCAGGGGCCCGGAAGATGGAGAATTTATCCTTCAATTCCCATTTATTACTGACTGAGGGTTCCTCCCCAAGAGCATTAATTTCCTGGCACTTATGGCCCATTGCTCACAACGAAGAAATCCCTCAAGCGAAGAGCGGCTGGTGCTCACAGTAGCATGATTTGGGCGTATCCTGGAACAGCCAGTGCTAGGGGATATGAGTGGGGGCACTGATAATCTTTGCTGCAGCCATGCTGAGGAGGTGGAATTTTGTTCTAAAGTGTGTGGGGGCTGGAAGGGGTTGATAGAGCTATTTAATGCCACAGAGCAGTGTGTTTGTATTGGAATTATAAATCACTCTGATGGGAACTGAAGGGGGCTGGACTCTCCAGTTAGGAAGCTGTGTCTGTACTCCAGGGGAGAACTCATGAATGCACAAACAAGTGCAATGGTAGGTCAGATGGAGAGGAAGGTATGGATTCAAGACATATTTAGGAGGTAGAATCAACAGGAAATAAAAAAGGAAGGTAAGGATAAATTTGAGGAATTTCTGAGGCCCTAAAGGAACTCTTAACATTGAGCTAAACTAAAAGTGAAATCTTCTTTTTCATGCAGATAGAATAGAGATGTGATCGCAAGCTGCCTGAGGGCCTTTGCACGGGCTCTTTCTCTGCCTGCAACATCTGCCCTCCCGCCAGTCTCACGACCCACTCCCCAGCATGTTGCAGGTCTTTGCTAAATGGCCTCTTCGCAAAGAGGCCTTCTCTGACTGCTTAGTGTAAAATTGCAAGCTACCTCCCCCCATCCTTTCTCCCTATTGCCCTATCCTGCTGTATCTTTCTCTACTTCTCATATTTGGATATACATGCACTTTAATTGTGCATTTGTTTATTGTCTCCCCCACCCCCATCACTAGAATACAGTGGCAGGATTTTTGTCTGTGATAGCTTTATCCCAGCATCTAGAACAGGACCTGGCACCTTGAAGGGCATCAATACTTGTTGAATGAATGAACAGTTGAAAAAAATTGTTAAACTCAAATAGACTATAGCTGCTTCTGTCTCTTAAGGGGCGGGGGGTGGTGATGGTAACACAATTTATCCTCCAAGAGAAGATAAAATTTCTTTATCACTCCCTTTCCCCTGCAGAGACTGGGGAGGGGGGGGGTGGAGAAGAAGAAAGGGAGACACCTGGTGATGGCAGCTTGCTTGGACGGAGTGCAGGGAGCACTGTTAAATATGCAGGTGGCCTGTTAGCGAGTGTAACAAGAGACAAGGGGGAATGTAGGCAATGTTGGTTTTCAGAGGGAAATAGATCAAAGAGCAGGGAGGGAAACTTCACTCAGTGACTCAGTTTTATGGTGTTTGGAGTTTCTGAAAACCCACTCTGTTTCCTTACAAACTTGAGCAAAGTCTGCTACAAGCACAGGCCTTGTGTGAAGTTTTGAGGGGGAAATTGAGGTAAGGACCCGAATTCTACATATTGGTTGCTACATTAGGCACAGGGACAGCAAGTAGGGAACCTGAGGTGATCCATAAATGGGACTCAGAGAAAGCAGAAGGATGAAGCTGGGGATGACCCTGGGAATACAGAGTCCCGAGAATTTGTGGGAAATTCAGGAAATGCTTTGGAGTGAACACTCTCACCCCAGTCTCTTGGATTGTCATGATACACTGTATGCATATGGCACTCTATAATTCCCAAAACATTTTAAGACACTATGTCATTTTGATCTTCACCTTGTACAACAGAGAGGTTGGGTAATTTAGCCAAGATCACATGTGTGTCAGGGCTGGAGCTCAACTATGGATCTTCAGACTGAAAGTCAAATGCATTACCGAATTAGTCCTGGCGGTGGCAGATTCAATATGTGAGCTTTGAGCTGTTTCAAATGGTGCAGTAACTTGACCCTTATGCCTGGGCACAGCCTCCAATCCTCTGTTCTGGGAGACTGGTCTGCAGGAGGGAGCCCCCAAGCTAGTGAGTGAGCCTGGCCACTTGTCCAGCAAACACAGCTCAGCTCATGTCCATTGTTCCATCCCGTGGCACATGTTGGAGGGTTTGCAGAGTTGGAAGTTCTTGAGATCTATCTATGGCAAAGGGCAAAGGGCCAAACTCTTCTCTTGCGACACGTTTTCAGGAGGGGAAATTAAGGGATGCTTTTTAAAAAAAGAAATGATTTCAATTTCTCATGCTGTATTTGGGTCTTTCATGGTTAAAAGCATGAATGGAGCATAAGTCTGGGTTTGGAAAGTGTGGGAAGATATATTTCCACAATCTTTTCTCCATTTAAGCTGTTGCTATGACATCTTACCCAAAGTACCCTGACTCTTTTCCCAAGAGATTGCTCTTCTGGGAAAAAATGCAATGATACTCAAGTTAGAAATGGAGTGTGCCACAAATTCCACTCAACTCTGCTTCTTTGGGTTGAGGAAGGGCAGTTATAGTTACATTTGGAACAAAAAATTTTATATGGACCCTAATTAAAATGAGGGAGAAAAGCCACCTAAAATTTTCTTTAACATACATGCTTATGAATCAGGCTTGTGGAATGGGAAATAAACACATCTAATTTTTAATTCAAGAAATAACCCACAAATAGAACTCAGGGTGGCCATGGCATGAAACTTATTTATTTACCCAGATCCATTACAACTATTTTCTCTGTCTTTCTGTGGGTGGGTAGAAGCCCAAAGGTAAATTTGTGGAAAATTAACACTGAATCTATTTCTGGTTAGTGAGACTAAGTAAATGGGATTTGGGGTTATTTCCTGGCTTTCTTCCTTATACTTTTCTGTATTGCCCTGTTTTTTAAATTATGAGTATGTATTCAGTTTCAAACAACAAAGCTATTACAAATTAAATTGTTACTGTTTCTTTCGGGGTCCAATTGGGAAAACAGAACCACCTTGAGTTATGAAAGACAGTAGACCTTACAAAATGGTGGGAGGTGTTGAGAAGTGAAGACTTAAAAGGAGGATTAAGGGTTCAAGGAGTCAGCATCATCAGTCCCAGAAGCCAAGCATATCCAGTCCCTCAGGTGGGACCACCAAGAAGCAGCTGGGGGAGAAAATGTTGTCTTTGGGGCTCCACAGCTGGGTATCTGGTCATGGGCCTGAGGGTTGCCATTGGTCAGCAGGGCCAGAAGTCAGGAAGAAGAGTGAGATGTGGCATACAGGAGATGGAACAACCTGGAACCTTCTAGCACTGTAAGAATGTCACTGTAAGAACGTCGCTGCGCCCAACTGCCATGACCTTCCAAAAGGTATCGCTGTTGCTTCACTTCCTCATGCAAATTCCTCTTTTGGACAACTCTAACCTGGAACCACATAGGGAGGAGATTCTAGGAAACAAGTTTCCTCTTAAACAAGGTGACGCCGGACATCACAGATACCATGGAGCATCGTATATATTTGATTCTCATCAAGACCCTTAATTAAGTGAAGTTGGTCATAAGAATCCCCATATACTCAGTTTACCCCATTCTTCTTTTTTTTGAGAGAGAGAGAGAGAGAACGCATGCAAGAAGGGGGAAGAGAAGAGGGAGAGGGAGAATCTTAAGCAGACTCCACACTCAGCGCCAAGCCTGACTCAGGGTTCCATCTCAAGACCCTGAGATCATGACCTGAGCAGAAATCAAGAGTTGGACGCTTAACCAACTGAGCCACCCAGGCGCCCCCAGTTTACCCCATTCTTTATAAATTTAAACCTCTGGCACAGCCACCTGTGTGCCTATATCCTGTCTTGTTACCACCTGTTACAGTTGAAAAAAGCCAGTTATTGGAGAGTGGCTGTTTCTACTGTGGAAATAGTATTTCCTACCCACTGTGTGTAAATGAGGAAATCTAAACTGACATACTCCCATTTTTACCCCTCTTAACGCTGTAGTGTCAAAATCTCATGAACTCCAAAACTGTTCCTGGTCGGTTTATACATCATCTACCAATCAGTGTAAGATCACAGAAATTTCATCTTGAGACATCCAATGTGAGCAACCAGAAAGGTGTCTAACACTGCTTTAATTTTTTTTAAAGCTTTTATTTATTTATTTGAGAGAGAGAGAGCACGCGCGCAGGAGCAGGGGGGAGGGGCAAAGGCAGAGGGAGAAGCAGACTCTCGCTGAGCAGGGAGCCCGATGTGGGGCTCGATCCCAGGACCTGAGACCATGACCCAAGCCAAAGGCAGACGCCCAACAGACTGAGCCACCCAGGCGCCCCCACTGCTTTATTTTCATCCCAGTGTTTAGCACAGTGGTTACCCACCTGTCTGATAAAATGATACAAAGATGTTCATCTTTCAATATCATTTATTTGTTCCACATTTATTAAGCTTCTATGTGGTGCCGTGCCAGTGTGTGCATTTAGGATTAAACAACCCACAATAAGGGAAAACTTTCAACAATGATGCCAGAACACTAAAGAAGAGAAAACCCCAAAGATTCAACTTGGTCACATGTAAAAGTCATTCCCATCACAGTTACTTGAGAAATCACCAACCGCTGGACTGTTATCATTTGGAGATATGATTAAAAGTGTCATTATTATGTACCAGATTAATTTTGATCACGTTCTGTTTAGTTTCCCCCTATACTTACTTTGTGCTTTATCTACTCTTGCTTGAGGATTACGGGCTTAGGATTTAAAAAAATTTCAGCGCATTCTGAGTGTTGCCACAAGGAGGGACTGGCTTTTGTTGATCACTCTGTGAAAAGAGTCTTATTATTTATAATCACATAATGAGTTCTTGGAACGTTCTCTTTAAAAGGCTAGATGCAGCATTGCAACAAAATAATGTTATTAAAATTTGATAACCTGAAAACAGCCATTTGTGGTTTGCTCAGTACTCAGGGCTCCTTCAACATAGTACTTACAGTTCTCCTAAAGTGCATTATTTATGACTATGAAGGAAGAGCAAAGAACTGTAAGTTATTAAAAGAAATGTTGACCAGTACAACACAAACTGGCTTTTTAGGGCTTTTCCTAAGCTTAACCTTCTTTCAAGAGCCTCATAATATCATGGAAAGAGAATGGTCTTTGGGGCCTACCAGATTTGGGTTCAAAATCTTTTACTCCATCATTTTCTACCCAAATGACTGATGACAGGTTGTTTATTCCCTCTGAGGCTCATTTTCCTTATCTATAAAATGGGATTGATAACTTTTAGTTTGAGTCAAATGATATTGCTGCACTCAGCCTTTCTTGACGTACAGGGATGACAATTCCATGTGGTACAGTCTCGTATATATTTTATAGGTTGCTAGGGAATGAAATGTTCCTGAAGATGAAGCACTAGGCTTACCACCTGCAACGTTGTCAGTGGATGTCAGTGGATGTCAGTTCTACTAAGACTGCCTTTTAGCTGGTTGGACTCTGGGAGCATTGATTCAGGTGTGCATATCTGTTTTCTTCAGGTTACACCTTTTCTGAGTTTCCGGCTCCCCTGAGCCTTCTCTTCATATCTTTCTCGTCTATTAAAGCTCTCAAGGCAGAACCTTAATCATCATCCTGAACCAACCTTTCTGAACTTATGATTGGTCTCATTCCAAAACCCAAGTCACAAGTTACAGGATCCAAAAAAAACCAGAACATTGAACTGGTGAGAACAGCTACCCAGTCTCGACCTCAGCATCCATAAAGTATAGAAAATGCAGAAGCACTGTCATAAAATCCAAATACAGTAAACCCTTCCTTATGCTCTAAGGGTGAACTGAGTGCCTGGGTTTTATAGTTCATTATGGTTAGTGTGTGGTTCCCTAAAACAGTGCTGCAGGCCTTCCATCATTCTGGAAGGTAGTAAGTAGACTCCTGTGCACTTGGAGGAATCATGAGCGGCTGGGAAAGGCAGGAAATGGCCAGCATTTATCTTCCCCTCGTTCAGTGCAATGTTTGTATGCACGTTCTTCAGCAGCTGCTGCTCTTGGTACATCCTGAAGTAAAAAAACAGCAGCTCTTTATATTTGGGGGTCAGAGAGAAGGACAGTAAACAAGAAATAAATAAGAGAAAAATATCATTAGAAGGCATTGAGCACTGTGGCAAAAATAGAGCCGGGTAAGGGGCTGCAAAGCCAACCACTTCTTGAGGCATTCCCAAGACACGTCCTGGTCCTCACTGAGTTTCCCTTCTGGCCTTTGAGGGAATTCCCTGGGCCATGTTGATCCTACTCTGCATGTGGCAGCCACTAGCTCCTGGTGGCAGCCATGGTGAGTGGGCTATTGCAGTCATCGTAAGGCAGAAAACACCTGCTCCTGCAAACTCTAGACCAGCAGAAGTGACACAATCTAAAAGACAGTTACACCTTCGGCTACATTTAGGTACTGACCACAGATATGCACAGGATAAAGACTGGGACAGCATTTCCTAATGTTTTGAAAAGAACTTCTTTAATTTTGCATTAAGCAGTAGCCAAGGAAGTTCCAAGAAATGTACAAGGCCTCCAGAGTACCAAATGCTCTTACCCTCGCTCTAGCCAGTGGCTCTTGAGATGTCCTCCTTGTGAGCAGCATCAGCATCACCCCGGGATTTGTCCGGGCTGCAAATTTGCTGGCTCACCCCAGACTTACTGAATCAGAAACTCCGGGGCAGGGCCCAGCATTCCATGGTTTAATAAGCTCTGCAGGTGATTCTGATCCAAGATAATGTTTGAGAATTACTGCTAGACCATACTTATGAAAGTAATTGCTAATAGAAATATTTTATAGCTTTAATAATTATTTCTCATTTGATCTGAGCTATGACAGTGCAGGATCAACAGAGCAGACACTATGCCCATGAAACACAAAACAAAACAAAGCAGAACAAATAAAACAAGAGGATACTTAGGCTCAGAGAGGTTAAGTGAGTACCCCAGAACCACACAGCTAGTAAGCATTGATGAAATAGTGTTCTGCTGTTCGGTCTCCTTGCTCCTCCCAAGCTCTCTCTACTTCTTTCTTTCTCAGCCCTCCCTTCTTTTATGCACAATCTCTATATAAGGGAACTGAGATGCCTACCTTGAACCTCAGATCAGTAAGGGACAGAAATCAGAGATCATAGCTGATACATCCAATGTCTGACCTGGAAGTTTCTTCAGGTGAAAGGCTTAGAGTGGCAGTTCAGTTTCTCTCTTTAACGAGAAGAAAGGACCTTGCAAAGTTGGAAAACATTCATTCCAAGGGGCCTCAGGCTAGTTAGTGATGTGACCGCTATTTCCAGGATCCTTCACAAAGGCCCTTCCCAGAGCCCAAGGCCTGCCGCCTGCCACCTACCAGGCTTCACAGGCTGGGGGCTACGTGGCCATGTGGATGGTGTGGTTTGATGATGCACACTGCCATCTTCTGGGAATCTCACACATAGCCAGCTCTTAGATTTTTAGTGCCTGTGTTCCAAGTCAAAGATGGGTCCGACCATCATCTCAACGAGACCTATCCCGGTGAGCTGAAATGATGATGAGGACGAGGTTGTTGATGTTAATGATAAAACACAGAGAATGCTGGGGTTTACAGCTGTTCTCACTATTTTAAAAACACATCCCGTAGAAAGTACAGGTGATCAAACAACAAAAGAGAAGAAAATACACAAGAGTGCAGGTACCATTTTTTAAAAGGTAGAAATGGATGGAATGGCCTTGGGGAGGAAGTGAAGGGAACCTGGAAATGTAACAATCCACAGTGGTCGGCTCTGGAACTTGAGATCATGAGCACTCTGTAATATTTCTTCTTTCTTTTCCAAAAGTTCTCAGTAAAGAGGTTGTAGGGTATGTCACGGGCTGTATTAGTTTCCGAGGGCCACTGTAACAAGGTACCACACAATGGGTGGCTTGAAACAACAAAAATTTTAAACAACAATGTTGGAGGCCAGGAGCCCCAGTAGGGCCATGCCCTCTCTGAAGGCTCTCGGAGAGAAGCTGGTCTGTGTCTCTCTCTGAGCTTCAGGCATTACCAGCCATCCTCATCGCCCCAGTCTCTGCGTCTTCTGTCATCATGTTGCATTCTCCCTGAGCTCTGTGCTTCTTCTCCTCTTATAGACACCAGTCACATTGGAGTAGGGGCCCATCCTCCTCCACTATGCCCTTAACTAATTATGTTTGTGATGACCCTATTTCCCAATAAGGTAACATTCTGAGGTTCTTGGAAATACATGAATTTGGGGGGGACACTATTCAACTTAGCACATGGGCATTAGCTTCACATCACAGCTACTAATTAGCTGTTTAATCTTGAGCAAGCTATTGGCTCTTTCTGAGCATCCATTTTTTCATCCATAAAATGAGGACAAGAATACCAACCCCAGGAGTGCCTGGGTGGCTCAGTCGGTTGAGTGTCTGCCTTCGGCTCAGGTCATGATCCCAGGGTCCTGGGATCAAGTCCCGCATCGGGCTCCTTGCTCAGCAGGGAGTCTGCTTCTCCCTCTGCCTGCCGCTCCCCCCGCTTGTGCTCTCTCTCTCTCTCTGACAAATAAATAAATAAATAAATCTTAAAAAAAAAAAAAGAATACCAACCCCATTGGCCTTTTGTAAAGATGAATGTAAAAGAGTTTAGGAGGTTCCTGGTGCAACGGAAGTCCTCAGCAGGAGAGAGCTATTATTTTTGCTTTCACTATCAGAAAAAAAACAAAAACAAAAACAAAACCTTAGCAATTTAAAGAGAGTGGGGAAAAAGGATCACACCGTCTCTGGACCAAAACATGCCATTTAAATCAAGAGAATATTGGGGAGCACAATCTCTACCTAATATTCTTTTCCTGCTCACATTATATTTAGTACCTAGTAAAGAATCAAATTTAGCTCAAGAGACACTGGGTTGTAGTTAATTGATTGCTTCTAATGCAGGCGATAGCATTTGGGTCTGTTTCAGCCTCATGTGGGAGGCTCAGTAGAGATAAACTTGTTTTTTTTTAAGTTTTAATTCATTTATTCATTTTGAGTAATCTCTACACCTGTCATGGGGCTCAAACTTACAACCCTAAAATCAAGAGTCACATGTTCTTCTGAATGAGCCAGCCAGGCACCCCGAAAGAAAATGTTTTAAAATCTCAGAGTACTTTTGTTACCTTTGCCATCCCACGGGCTCCCCCACCCAGCTGTGTGCAGGCCTGACTTTCCAGGACGAGGCTCACTTTAACCTTACTCCAAGTATGTCCAAGGCCTTTGGTGTTTATAGAAGGGAGCTATGAGATCTACTTAGCGAAAGGTAGCCACCTTGTCGATCTGATTAAACTCTTCTTTAAGGGTGGGTGCATTTGGAGATGTTATGTGGGAACACCATGATATTGACTTACTAGAAATCATTACCATTTCAGGATGCATCGGTTTCCCAATAAATTAGAAGCTCTAGAAGCTAGGACATCCTGAAGGGAGGAAGGAGGTTGAGAAAACCCAGAGGCTGACCCACTGCAGGGTACATTCTTACTTGGGAAAAGGTAGTAACTGAGAGCCTCTGAATGGTAACTGATTTGCCACCTGAGAAAAAAAGCCCCCAAGGCATCAACTGTGGTATTTACATGTGCAAAATATTCCATGTGCTTCTCTAAAAATGTCCATGTGGCTCTGTGTATACATGTGTTTACAGAATGTGTAAATAAATACAAGAAGAATATGAAACACATGGGCCTGTGTTTATAAAATATGCATCCACTTATGCTAATGAAATTACTTCCATCTGAGAACAAACGGTCATTATCTACGGAAGTGCTATGAGTTAGGGCGAGTACTGGAATTTTTGTCCTCACATTTGGAGAAACTGAGTCACTAAAGTAATGTTTTTGTCAAAAAAAGGCAGGAAACACGGCTTATGTCAACATTGGAAACTTTATTGCTCAAGGATCATTTAAGTTGGAAAGAAAGCTACCCTCAGAAATCCTATCTTCACAACAGAGGAACTTTTTAACTCACATTCACTTCCAGTGTTGTAATTGACGTCCCACATATTCACGTATTCGGTTTTAGCAAAATTCTCAAGCCTCCCAATAATTTGGCGCACATAAAAACCTCTGGCGAGCTTGTTTAAACTGTGTATTTGTGAACCCCACCTCCCAAGAGTCTAATGAAGTCAGTTTCAGTGAGTACCAGGAATCTGAATTCGTGGCCTTCTGTGAGGCAGGGGACCACACTTTCAGAAATACTGCTCTAATATCCCAAGTGGTGGAATGAGGAGCAAGTATCTTTTTTTTAAAAAATGGGGATGGGATAGGGTAGGGACATTTAGAGGATGAGGATGACACACAAAGAAAATGGAAAAAAGTCTATCTATTCAATGCAACCCCTGGCCTCCAAGTCCACGGGGGGGTGGTGGGGGGGGACGAGGGGTTGGGGGGTAAGAGGGGGTAAGGGCAGGGGCTCATGAGAGTTGAGGTTGTAGAATTCCAGCCAGTTCAAATATATAGGTCTGCTGAGGTTGATGCCCCGCTTCGGACAGACAAGTTCATGTGGCCACAGCCGCTTGCTGATCCAATATCCACTCTTGGTGAACTAGGGCTTCGTTTTTAAGCTATGGATTGTGACCTCATGATATCATTTTAATGGGTCTTGAGTAACATTGAAAACATTTTTGTTTTGGGGGTCCCTGGGGGGCTCAGTCAGTTGGGTGTCCAAATCTTGGTTTCGGCTCAGGTCATGATCTCAGGGTCGTGAGATCAAGCCCCAAGTCCAGCTGAGCCTGGAGTCTGCTTGAGATTCTTTCCCCTTCCTTCTCCCTCACCCTCTGCTCCTCCCCCTGCTTGCCCTCTCTCTCTCTAAAATAAATATATAAAATCTTTAAAAAAATCAATAATAAAAAATAAAACATTTTTGCTTTGAACTAATTAGACATGCACAAGAAATTGCAAAGATAGTTCAGAGAGGTACCCATCACCCAGCTTCAGCCAGTGGAAGCATCTTGCCTGACGAAAGCACCTTATCAAAACCAGGCAACTGACGCTGACACAATGCATTTAACTACTACAGACTAGTGACCTGACTCAGATTTCAAATTATTACGTGCATGCCTTTCTGTGTGTGTGTATAATTGAGTCATACGTATATATCTGTATGACCACTACCACCATAATCAAGATACAGAACTCTCCCTCACCACGCAAGTCAGTGTTACCTTTTTATAATCATCTGTCTTCCTCCCAGTCATCCTGTTCATAACCCCTGGAAACCACAGACCTATTTTCCATTTGAGCAACATTTTGAAATGAAATAGAATAGAGCAGAATGGAAAATAAGAGAAGAGAAAATATCTGAGTGTATTTTTTTAAAAAGATTTTATTTATTTATTTGAGAGAGAGAGAGAGAGCGTGTGCATGAGCAGTGGGGAGAGGGAAAAGCAGGCTCCCTGCTGAGGAGGGAGCCAGACGTGGGGCTCAATCCCAGGACCCCGGGATCATGACCTGAGCCAAAGACAAATGCTTACCGCTTACCTGACTGAGCCACCCAGATGTCCCTATCGGAGTGTATTTCAAAGGGGAAGGGAAAACACTGATCTGGGAAACTTTTGTTTCCATTATATATATATCTAATATATTTATATATATAAATATATATTAATATGTTATGTATTATGTGCATGCCTTTATAAATATATATTTCTTACCGAGATACATAGGCAAAAAAATTGAGAAACGCCATGATATTAGACAGCCTGCAACATCAGCAAAACCTTCCTGCCTTCCAGGCGCTGGAAGTCACTGTGTAGAGACCTTTTCCATCAGCCAATAGTTGCTATTGTTCTCCACGCCTTTAATTAATGACTGTCTCTTCATATCTGGAAGGAAATTCACTATCTGGACACTAAGTGTTTGGATATTCCTGCTCAGACCTGCAGACCAGGAGACAAAGGGAACAGAAGCAGGTAAAGTGATCACAAGTGGCTCAGGGACTATGACTTCACATCCCCCCTGCCTGGCGTCCCCTGGGGCTTAGAAGCTAACAGAAGTCAGGAGACAAGCCCTCAATCCCACTGACTCTCCAGAGGCTGTTCACAAAAGCAGCTAAGGATGTTCTTGGAACATTTTTTTATTTATGAGCTGTTTAATGATGTGCAGTGCGTACTCAGGCAATTTCAGGAAAACTTAAAAGATTCATCACGATTTTAAATAAAAACATTTGTTTAAAAAAACAAACATTTGTTTAATATTTTAAATAACATATTTCATGTTAGTGACAAGGATATTTTTATAATATTTCACCAAAATATGTATCTGGCTAGAAAGTAAACGGATTGATGCATAGATGGGACTCCCCATTCGTTATTTTCTTATTCCTTATTTTGAGAACATCCTACCTCGAAGGCAGAGGTCATTGTGAATGGCGAGTATGTGGTGACCTTGCCAAATAGTTTCTCTAAGGAGAGATTTCTCCTTAGGACACCTCTTAGCACCCTGCAGTTGCGGTATTGATGGGCTTGTCTTGCTTGAAAGCTGAAAGGTGGAATTTTCTTCTTGGAGGTAGTCCTGAATGCATGGGTGTCTAATCCATTCTTGGGTTGCATATATTCCTGGAAATAATTTCTTCATGTTCTGTTGCAAATTTTGGGCTTGAGTTTTTAAGTATGCCTAACAGCATGCCATCAGTCTATTCCACCAATGAGCGAAGGAAATCACCTACAGTTGAGAAGAGTCCAGCTCTCAGGGACTAAGCTGTTTGCAATAGAGCTTGGTCATCTTCACCAAGTTTGGATAGCCTATTCTCAACGCTAAGGATTTTTCTAGTTTGGGCCTGAAGTGATTGATGCAGGTCTTTCAAGAGACTGAAAATTTTGCTACCAGATGTCCCTTTAACAATCTTCATGAAATCACAGAAACGATCTTTACTGAAATTATCATTCTTCATTTCAAAACCCCATGTGAGCGTTCTTTACTTCGACAGCTGTCATAATTCATTTTGGAAAAGCAATGTCTTGTATTTGTTGCTCGTTTCTCACCACCATGAAAATTGCACCTGTAATCCAAATGCAGGTACAGAAAAAAAAAAGTACATGCATTTGGGTTACAGGTGCAATTTTCTCCATTTTAAATACTGATTCAAGATCAGGACATGCTATCGACCACCGGCTATTCTCTGGGGATAACAATGAGTGTGGGTTGACATTCAGATGTGGCCTCTTTATTTTATTTTATTATTTTTTTCATCATGGTAAGTGTGATCTTTTTCCCCATCACCTATTTCACCCATCCCCCCACCCACCTCTCCTCTGATAACCAGCAGTTTTTTCTCTATAATTAAGAGTCTGTTTCTTGGTTTGTCTCTCTCTTTTTTCCTTTGCTCATTTGTTTTGTTTCTAAAATTCTACATGTGATTATATGGTGTTTGTCTTTCTCTGACTGACTTACTTCACTAAGCATCATACTCTCTACCTCCATCCATGTTGTTGCAAATGGCAAGATTTCATTCTTTTTCCTGGCCGAGTAATATTCCATTATGTATATATACCACCTCTTCTTTATCCATTCATCTACCAATGGACACTTAGGCTGCTTCCATATCTTGGCTATTGTGAATAATGCTGCAATTAACACACAGGTACATGTCCCTTTGAATTGGTGTTTTTGTATTTTGGGGGTAAATACCCAGTAGGGCAATTCTTGGATTGTAAGGTAGTTCTATTTTTACTTTTTTGAGGAACCTCCATACTGTGTTTCACAGTGGCTGCACCAGTTTGAATTCCCACCAACAGTGCACGAGAGTTCCTTTTTCTCCGCATCCTTGCCAGCACTTGTTTCTTGTGTTTTTCATTTTAGCCATTCTGATAGGTGTGAGGTGATATCCCATTGTGGTTTTGATTTGCATTTCCCTGATGACTAGTGACACTTAGCATCTTTTCATGGGTCTCTTGGCCATCTGGATGTCTTCTGTGGAAAAAGGGTCATGTCTTCTGCCCATTTTTAATTTGGTTATTTGGGTTTTTTGGTGTTGAGTTTCACAAATTCTCATATATTTTGGATACTAACCCTTTATCAGATATGTCATTTGCAAATATTGTCTCCCATTCCATAAGTTGCCTTTCAGTTTTGTTGATTGTTTCCTTCACTGTGCAGAAGCTTTTTATTTTGATGTAGTCCCAATAGTTTATTTTTGCTTTTATTTTCCTTGCCTCAGGAGACATATCTAGAAAAATGTTATGGCCAATGTCAGAGAAATTACTGCTTGTGCTCTCTTCAAGGATTTTTATGATTTCAGGTCTCACTTTAGGTCCTTAATCCATTTTGAGTTTATTTTTGTGTATGTTGAAAGAAAATAGTCCAGTTTCATTCTTTGGCATGTGGCTGTCCAGTTTTCCCAACACCATTTGTTGAACAGACTGTCTTTTCCCCATTGGATATTCATTCCTTCTTTGTTGAAGATTAATTGATCATAGAATTGTGGGTTTGTTTCTGGGTTTTCTATTCTGTTCCATTGACCTGTCTATTTTTATGCCAGAACCATACTCTTTTAATTACTAGTGCTTTGTAATTTAACTTGAAGTCTGGAATTGTAATGCCTCCAGTTTTGTTTTTCTTTTTCAAGATTGCTTTGGCTATTCAGGGTCTTTTGTGGCTCCATACAAATTTTAGAATTGTTTGTTCTAGGTCTGTGAAAAATGCGGTTGGGTTCTTTATCACGAATGGATGTTGTACTTTGTCAAATGCTTTTTCTGCACCTACTGATACAATCATATGGTTTTTATCCTTTCTCTCTTTGATATGATGTATCACATTGATTGTTTTGTGAATATTAAATCACCCTTGTGTCCTGGGAATAAATCCCACTTGATCATGGTGTATGATTTTTAAAATGTATTGTTGGATTTGGCTTGCTAATATTTTGTTGAGGATTTTTGCATCTGTGTTCATCAGAGATATTGGCCTGTGGTTCACTTTTTTTGTGGTGTCTTCATCTGGCTTTAGAATCAGGGTGATACTGGCCTCATAGAATGAATTTGGAAGTTTTCCTTCCTCTTTTGTGTTTTTGGAATAGTTTGAGAAGAATAGGTATTAACTCTTCTTTAAATGTTTGGTAGAATTCACCTGTGAAGCCATCCGATCCTGGATTTACGTTTGTTGGGAGTTTTTTGATTACTGATTCAATTTCATGCTGATAATCGGTCTGTTCAAACAATGTATTTCTTCTTGTTTCAGTTTTGGGAAGTTATATGTTCCTAGGAATTTATCCATTTCTCTTTTCTTTACCTAGCAATGCCCCCTCTTGTGGACAAAAGCTCACGCTCCATCAGTATTGATCACATGACTGCTCTTCCAGGTCTCATGATGTTGCTCAGGTTATTGAATCAAACACACACACACACACACACACACACACACACACACACACCATTTTCCTGTAGCATGGGTTCTCCTTGGTAATTAGCAGTGACAAAGTCATTAATTCTTCTCCCTCCCACAAGTACAATGGCAGGGACAGTGTTATGATGTCCCCACATTGTTTCCTCCCAGCATTTCCCATGGTGTCACTTCCAGGCCAACGTATTTAAGAGCCTATGTGCCTTTGCCAACTCTTTCCGTGCTGCAATGATCTTGGAAGACCCTTGTTCTACATGGCCCGGGTACAATACGGGAGGGTCTGACCCAGCTGCATCAGACTTTATAAAGGCGTGGTTTCAGGGTTTATTTGTTGTGCTATGTAGGCCAGCCTAACTTGTCTTGTATATAGGCCAAAAGTTGATTCATACTTTGGACATGAGCATTTTTCTCCAGCTATAAAGAAAATATCTGCTCATACACATATGATAGTAATGGCTTTTCCACATTTTATGCCATTGAATTTTATGTGTTGTCCACAGAGATGTTTTATACAGGAATTTTGTGAATAAATTTTTCTGCTTTTTTCTCCTGGCATAACATTTGTAAATTTGGGACTGGTTTTATAAGAATCTTGGCAGCAAAGTAAACTACTTGTTTTTACTAAAAGGAGTGGGAGTTCCAATGATGTCTCTATGGTTTTTGTCTCCTCTTAGGCCTTAGCAACAAAATTGCATACTGGAAAGCATTGTCTTGTAGTCATCCTAGAAAAACTCAGTTGTTCTGCTAGAGAGCTCAGAGTGTTTTATGTGAGAATAAAGCAAAAGTTTGACAAAGCCTCAAGGAAGACAATACGTGTTCAACTTGACTTTTATTTTTCTCTTATGTGAAGTAATCACTTGTTTGATCCACAGAGACTTATATTCCATATTCACAAGAGAATCCTACCCACTGCTTATATTGGGAATGCTTTTTCTGTATTATAGTTTATGTTACTGTGTTCATTTTTCTTTCCATGCCTCAGTGAACCATTTTAAAACAATAACCTAATTTTGTAAATTGGGAATAGAACATAACTGTCTTAGCCCAGGTCCTCAAGAAAGTGGAAGCTGAGGCAAGGATTGAGGTGCTGAGATCTTATTTGTGAGGTGAAAACCTAGGGCAGTGGAGGTAAGGAAGAGGGGGCTGTGAGGCAAGAGAAGACGTGATGGCGTCACAGTGACCCATGAAGAGAACCAGCAGACTGTATGGCAGGCATGTGTAGAGGAAGGTGGAATCTATCTACTGCCCACCTCCTTTCTGCCTCCCATATCTCGGTGGTCACTGTACATCCCCAGATGGCCAAATGCCCGTTACTTCTGGGCTGTGGCTTCTAGCTCTTTGGTGGTTTCTGGGTCTCATTTCTGTCCTCTGGTCAGATGAAGATTATACAACCTCTTTATGAGGTTTTGTGAGGCTTAAACAGGATAATGCATTTAAAACCTTAGCAATTGCAGGTATTCAAATAAATGATTGCTAAAGGAAAAGGTGATGGGGACTCTTAAGGGCTCAGCCATTGACCAGAAAATCCTATTCATCTACGAAATGATGAGGAACTTGCGATTAGCTGGTCGCAAGGAGACAGGGGACACAGCTGGGTGTGGTGACAGACTTGGAACCTGGTCCAACAGTGATGTGTAGCTATTTTGACTATATCACGAGAGTGGAGGGAAAGGATGGGATCCAAAAATATTTCTGCAGAATAATAATAAGCAAAAATTGAATAATTTTGGATGGAAAAGACCCACTCTGTAGTGGCCAAACAATTATTTCAGGAATCCAGAGAATGTTGAAAATCTTTATTCCACCTGTTTCTACCGTTTTTTTTTTTTTTTTTTTTTTTAATATTATGTAGACCAAGACCAAGAGTTTGCATCTCCATCTGTTGTCTGACTGGGCAGAGATGTTCCTTTAAATCTGGGAGGTAAGAAAATCAAAGTTCCCAGAGCTGGCTCTTGACTTCCCCCACATGGTATTCACTTATTTTGAATGGTTACAAGTTTCACTACAGAGTGGTAACCCACTGTATTTTAGCCAAGAAACTCACATTTAAGAAACAATATTCCAAGCCCTGATGAAAACAGATCCAGTGTTAACACAGCCAAATTAAACCCTGAAGCCAAGACATTTAAAAATCGGTATTCTCATGTTCCTTGTTACTCCTTTACATGGCATATAACTCAATATCTTAATTCTCTGTTGAGTCCGTTAGGAAGAGAACTTCTCATTCAGCAAATACTCCTTGAGATTTGGGTTGGGGCTATGGACATTAATATGCAAGCACTGCATGAGCTTCTTACAATTTAGTTGCAGATATGTGACAACTAAAACAATTGTGAAAAGGATGTTATAAGGCAGTTTGAGAGTCTGGACTAATGAGTGATGAAGATAGCTAAGCACTCCAAATTTAAGAGAGAGAGCTCCCACAGGCTGGACAAATCAATGGAGGTATAGAGTAGAGAGATTTGGAAAGGATGGAAGGGGCTTAAGTGGAGAGAAAGGGCTGAAGGGAGCTAATATTCTAGCCTAGAGGGCAGTGAGGAGTAAAGGCGAAGAGGGGTAATGTGCATGCCATGGTCAAGGGGCAGAGTGGGAAATAATAATGGTGTTTATTGGGTACCTACTGTCCACTTGATTGTGCTAAGCCCTTCAACATTATTCTCATTTAATGCTCTCAATAACCGCACATATAGGCATTCTCATCATCATTTAGAGATGATGATGATCATCATCATCATTTAGAGAGGTAGAAACTGCCTTTGAAAAGGCTGAATGACTGTCCAAGGTCAAGGTATTAGCCACAGGCAGGGATTTGAATTCAGGATGAGGGCTCAGGTGAGACTGGGAGAAGCATGCTAGGCCTGTGTGGGGTGATGGGTGAGGCAGAAAGAATACAAGGAGGGGTGAGCATCATTCCTCAGACTCACAATCTAATTGGAAGAAAGACAAGATGGCCAATCAATAGAATGGTGGTATGCAGGATGGACTGGAGCGGGCAATGCAGGCCAGCCATGGGATTAGAAATGCCAGTTCTCAGGCTGTGCCCCAGACCTGCTGGGTCAGAAACTCCGGGGATGGGGCCCAGCAATCTGTGTTTTAACAGGCCCTCCAGATAATGATGGAGCCTGAGAACCATCTAGCAGTGGAAGTGGGCATGGAGAGGGCCACCTCGTGAAATGTTATGAAGGAAGAATTAGCAGAAGAGCCTTATCAGTACTAAACTTTCCAGTAGCTCAGGCCTTGGCTTACATAGCCTGCACCTTGGTGACTGACTAGCTGTGGAAGAAGAGAAGAAATGTAAGACACAATGTTTCCTCAGAGGCTTGGACCTTTTAGACCTGGGTCTGAGTTCTGGCTCTGCCACATCCTTCACCTCCTTGAGTCTCAAGACTCAAATGTGTGTGTAAAATGGAAAACAGCAGTAAGAGCAACCTCACAAAGGTCTTGTGGGAGTGAAATGAGGTTGTGTGAGAGTACCTACTAAACTTCCATCAAAGTGGAAATATAAGCTGTTGATAGTGACAGAGAGAGGGAAGAGCAGCTCTGTTCACCACGTGGTTTTATGAAGTATGAAGTATCTGTGTGGATAGAGGAAGTGACAGAAGAATAGCTAACTGTGAATGCTCCTGTGGGGAGTTGAAGACCCCAAGGTCAGGGATAGAAACATAGATTTAGGAATCCTGGCAGAGACATGAGCAAGTGCAGGGTTGCTCTTTGTCAGAAGGAGGGTTACAAATAGAGAGTTTATATTTATATAAAATACTATAATCCGCAAATCTCATGGCACACGGCATCAACAAAGTGCTTTTGGCGTGGTCTAGGGGACCCCAGAGATGGAGATGGATGGGGAGACCATGCTCAACACACAAACCTTGGGGATGCACAGTGCTGCTAAGACCACTGAGAGAGCAAATTTAAAAATTAAAATAGGGGATGTCTCAAATAGTTGTAGCAAGTATGGTATTCAGGCTACAAACTCAAGTCTGCAAGAAATAGAACATAATTAATTAATTAATTAATAATTTTTTGCTTTTGTGGTTTATTTACTATTAGTGCTTAATGTGAGAAACATTTTTGGAAGAATAATTGAAATACGATTCACATACAATAAAATTCACTCTCTTAAGTGTACAATTCAGAAGTTTTTAATATATTCACAAAGTTGTACAACTATTACCACTATTTAATTCCTGAACATTTTTATCACCCCAAAGAAAAATCTCATACTCATTAGGAGTCATTCCATTTTGTCTAGCACCTGGCAACTATTAATCATTTTCTGTCTCTATGGATTTGCCTATTCTGGACATTTCATTTAAATAGAATCACACAATATGTGACCTTTAGTGACTGGCTTCTTTCACTTAGCAGAGTTTCCAAGCATTCTCCATATTGTTGCATAATCAGTACTTCATTCCTTTTTATTGCTAAATAGTATTTCATTACATAGATACATCACTTTATTTATTTATCCATTCATCAATTCACAGACATTTGGATTGTTTGTACTCTTAACTAGTTAAAATAATGCTGCAATGAGCATTTGTGTACAAGTTTTTAAATGGATATATGTTTTCAATTCTTTTGGGTATATAGAGTGGAATTACTGGGTCATATGGTAACTCTGCTTAACTTTCTGAGTAGCTGTCATACTGTTTTCCAAAGTGGCTATACCATTTTACATACCCCCCAGTAGTGTATGAAGGTTTGTTTCTCCACGACCTTGCCAACACTTACTATTGTCAGTCTTTTTTTATTATTATAATTATTGTGATTTGTGTAAAGTGGTATCTCATTGTGGTTTTAAGTTGCCATTTCCCTAATGACTAATGATGTTGAGCATCTTTTCTTGTACTTATTGGCCATTTGTATGGCTTTGGTGAAATGTTTTTCAAATCCTTTGCCTATTTGTGTGTGAGGGGTATTTACCTTGTTACTTTTGAGTTGTAGGAATTTTTTATATACTCTTGATACAAGGCCCTTATCAAATATATGATTTGAAAATATTTTCTCCTATTCTATGCATTATATTTTTACTTTTTTAAAATAGTGTCTTTTATAGCAAAAGAGCATTAAAATTTTGATGAAGTCGAATTTGTCACTTTTAAAAAACTTGCTTATGTCTTGGTGTAATAGCTCAGAAACTATTGCCTAATTTAAAATCATGAAGATTTACACTTCCGTTTTCTAAGAGTTTTATAGTTTAACTCTTGTATTTAGGTCTTCCATCCATTTTGAATTAGTTTTCATATGTGGTGTGAGGTAGTGGTCCAACTTCATTCTTTTGCATGTGGATATCTGGTTGTCCCAGCAACATTTGTTGAAAAAATTATCCTTTCCTTATTGAATTTAGTTTTCGTTTGTTGGAAACCAGTTAGACATAAATGCGTGGTTTCTCAATTCTATTATATTGATCTATGTATCTATATATTGTAAATTCTATTCTCAATTCTATTATATTGACCTATGTATCTATCCTATGCCAGTATTATATTGCATTGATTGTTATAGCTTCATAGTGGAACTGTGAGTTCCTCTACTTTGTTCTTTTTCAGGCTTGTTTTGGCTATCTTGGATCTCTTGCATTTCTACATAAATTTTAAGATCAACTTTTCACTTTCTGCAAAAAGGGAAGCTGAGGTTTGGATAGGAATTGTGTTGAATCTGTAGAACACTTTGAAAAAAATAGCCATTTTAACAATATCAAGTCTTCTGATCTATGAAAATAGGATGTCTTTCTATTTATTTAGGTCTGCTTTAATTTCTTTAACAATATTTTATAGTTTTCAGTATACAAGTCTTACACTTCTTTTGTTAAATTTATCCCTAAATGTCTTACTCTTTGTGGTACTGCTATAAATGGACTTGTTTTCTTAATTTAATTTTTGGATAGTTCATTACTAGTGTTTAGAAATACAATTGATTTTTGTATATTGATCCTGCATCCCGCAAACTTGATGTTCTTGTTTATTAGTTCTATAGGTTGTGTGTGTGTGTGTTCCTTAGGATTTTCTATATACAAAATCATGTAATCTGTGAATACAGATGGTTTTGTTTCTTCTTTACCAATGGATATGTCTTTTATTTATTTTTCTTGTTTAATTGGCTTGGATTGTCTCTCTCTCTCTCTCTTTCTTTCTTAATTAGAGGGAGAGAGAGCATACGTGGGCCAGGAGGGGCAGAAAGAGAGAGAGAGAGAATCTTAAGCAGGCTCCATGCTCAGCATGGAGCCCAATGCAGGGTTCAATCTCACGACCCTGAGATCATGACCTGAGCTGAAATCAAGAGTCAGGCGTCTAACTGACTGAGCCACCCAGGAGCCCCTGGATTTACTTTATTTTTAAACAATAATTTCCTCTTAAGTTTCTATTTTGCCAAGCCATGGAATCATAATTATCAATTTGGATCTGCCCTACATTTTCTGGACTTGTGTCTAATTTCTTAGGTGGCTCATACAGAATCAAGTTATCAATAAGGGAGAGCAGTGGCTGGTCTCAGTGCCATCTTCATTCTTGTTTTCATCGAATGTTTAGCCCTTGATTCATGCAGATCACTGCTATGTTCTTCCTGGTCCAAGCTGCTGGACTTCTCAGATCTCTAGCTCTCTGCATTGCCTTGTTATAGCTCTTGGGTACTCACAAAGCATTCAGTAGCTCCCAAGTTTCTCTGGGTTGCAGGAAACTCTGTTGAGTCTGTCTTAGAGCTGTCTGCCTAAACATAACATCGATTTCCCTGCCCTAACAGGCAACAGGATAACATGTACCCTGGGCTCTTCTGGGCACCGGGAGTGTGAATCACTTCTGTTTGGAATCCCCAGTCAACATAGAGCTTTGGTAATTTGACCCCGCATCCCAGGATTCGGTCACAGGTTAGGACCATCTATGGAACCCATCTCATAATACACTGTCACTACTGAGGGCTTGGGAAGTATGAAAAGTACAAAGAAACAAACAAAACCACAGTCACTCAGGTTTACACGGTAGCATGTTTCCTTCCTGCCTTTTTTCTCTGTATGTTTTAATTTACCAGTTCGTAGCCTGATTTTCTTTTTACTTAAACATCACGGCTTAAGCCTTTTTTATGCCACTCAAATCTAAACAAAACAGTAAAGGCTACACAATATTCTATATATAGATGTGCCATATTTTACACACCTGTATCTAGAATGCTGGGCATTTAGGTTGTTTCTAATTTCTTTGTCATTAGATACAAAGCTGTCATAGACATTCTTTTTTTCTTTTTTTAAGATTTTTTTAAATTTTTTGACAGAGAGAGACACAGCGAGAGAGGGAACACAAGCAGGGGGAGAGGGAGAGGGAGAAGCAGACTTCCCGCCGAGCAGGGAGCCCGATGCAGGGCTCAATCCCAGGACCCTGGGATCGTGACCCGAGCTGAAGGCAGACGGTTAACGACTGAGCCACCCAGGCGCCCATGCCCTAAACAGTCTTTTTTTTTTTAATTAACATAAATGTATTATTTGTTTCAGGGGTACAGGTCCGCACTTCATCAGTCTCACACAACTCACAGCGCTCACCATAGCACATACCCTCCCCAGTGTCCATCACCCAGCCACCCCATCCCTCCCACCCCCACCACTCCAGAAACCCTCAGTTTGTTTCCTGAAATTAAGAGTCTCTTATGGTTTGTCTCCCTCTCTGGTTTCATCTTGTTTCATTTTTTCCCTCCCTTCCCCTATGATCCTCGGTCTTGTTTCTCAAATTCCTCATATCAGTGAGATCATATGATACTTGTCTTTCTCTAATTGACTTATTTTGCTTAGCATAATACCCTCTAGTTCCATCCATGTCGTTGCAGCCACTCTAGAAAACAGTATGGAGGTTCCTCAAAAAGTTGAAAATAGAGCTACCCTACGACCCAGCAATTGCACTACTGGGTATTTACCCCAAAGATACAGATGTAGTGATCCGAAGGGGCACCTGCACCCCAATGTTTATAGCAGCAATGTCCACAATAGCCAAACTATGGAAAGAGCCTAGATGTCCATCAACAGATGAATGGATAAAGAAGATTTGGTGTATACACACACACACACACACACACACACAATGGAATATTATGTAGCCGTAAACCTTTTTTTTTTTTAAGATTTTATTTATTTATTTGACAGAGAGAGAGAGACAGGGAGAGAGGGAACACAAGCAGGAGGAGTGGGGGAGGGAGAAGCAGGCTTACCGTGGAGCAGGGAGCCCAATGCGGGGCTCGATCCCGGGAGTCTGGGATCATGACCTGAGCAGAAGGCAGACACTTAACCCACTGATCCACCCAGGCGCCCCAGCCATAAATATTCTTAATGTATGCCTCCTTTTTGATTATTTGCTCAATTTCTTCTTTTTTGTCACTTTTTTCTGTTTTTCTTGCCATAATTTACTATGCCAAGCAGTTCTATAAATTCACAGGGTACCACTTTAGTATAAAAATTGTCAAGCTTTTATAATTCTCTATCTCATACTATTCAATATTCCTCCTTATCCTTCAAGAGTGACTGGCAGACTTTCCATGCTATGAAAATGAGAGAAGCAATTCTGAGTAGTGTCTTCCTTCCTTCCTTTTTAAGATTTTATTTATTTATTTATTCGAGAGAGATAGAGAGAAAGTGCACGGGGGAGGGGGACGGGCACAAGGAGAGGAAAAGTATCTCAAGCAGACTCTGTGCTGAGTGTGGAGCTTGACACGGGGCTCTATCTCAAGACCCTGAGATCATGACTTGAGCTGAAATCAAGAGTCAGAAGCTCAACCAACTGAGCCACCCGGACACCCCTAGTATCTTTCTTTATACCTGAGAGAAGACAGGGACCAGGGTGAAGCAGGATTGAACCAATGATGCCAATAATGATGAGGAAACAACAATTAAGGCTCCTAGTAATATACCAAGTGCTCTTGGCATGCAGTATCTCTTTTATTCCTCCGACCAGTTCTATAGATAGATATTTCTATCCCCATTTTATAGATGAGGAAACTGAGGCCCAAACCCAGAAAGCTAGCTTCAGAACAAAGGATGGGCAAGGAAATAGGGATGATATAGGAAGGGGAGAAACTGTGTTGACCAGACCCCTCGGGATATGTGTCTCTGAGCAACACGTTGTATGGTGTTTATGCCAGGATCGGTACTTAATATTTAGCAGGAAAAAAAAAATCCCTCAAACACTTATCTTCAGGGTTCTTCACATAATCCTCAATTTATGATTTTCTGTCACAGATATTTGCATTTAACTCAACCCATTTGGGTGCAGCTGGGTAGGAGTGTGGTGTGTGCAAATGCAGACCTTCTACTGCGAGCGCGGTCTACCAACAGCAACAGCGGCACCTGAGTTTGTGGTACGTGCGGAATCTCAGACCCCTCCTCAGACCCACCGACTCAGGGTCTGCGTTTTCACACAGACCCTGGGGCTCTGCATGCACACCAAAGTCTGAGGAGCACTGCTCTGAGAGTCTCTTAAGAAGGGATTTTCTCAGACTGTGCATAAGCCCAATGCAGCACCCCCGGGCATGAAACGGGTCTTCCAGCTCAGTTCTGTTCACAGAGGTGACTCGAGGAATATTGGCTGATGGTAGAGGCTCTCTAGGGACTCTCGGAAATTCAGATGTGGGATCAGAGAACTTCAGCTCTGTCACCTTTTTTTCCCTGCTCTATTCCTACTTCTAACTACACCCAACTCCACTGTATTGTGAAGTTCCAAGGTGGGCTGTGCCGGAGGGCTTCTAGAGGAAACAGAAAACAGCTCAGCTCCAGCTGCCACTATCAGCTTCCAGGAAAGGACGAGAACCGCTAAGACAAACCAGTGCTACATTTGGGAAGTAAGGGCAGGAGGATGGTGACAGGAGATGGTCCCTCCTCATCCTTTTGATCGAAGTGCATTTTTATTTTAAGAACTGATAGGTTTCTTAGAAAGGGTGTAGTCCAACCTCCTTGTTTTGCCCGGGAGGGAACCAAAAGCTTTCACGGCAGTTAGAGTCGGTGACCCCATTTGGCTCTTCAGCGTCCAGGCCCAGTCCCGCTCGACGCCACGTGTGATGCCAGGGTGGTTTTACTCCCATCACTTCCATCTCCTCCTACGGTGCGTTCCTGCACCTCCTTCAGAAGTAAGAAAGCTCCTTTCCAGATTCTCACCGTTGGGTTCTGGATATGCTTTGGGTTACTTTGATTTAGATGTGCTCCCAAGCTGTCGGCAGGCGGGAGTTAGCACAAAGCATGTTTCTGCTCTTTCTGCTGGCAAACTGGGGGACGGAGGCGAGACTGTCTGCAGCACTGCCACCCGGAGTCAGGAGGCATGAACGGACACTCATTTTTGCCAGTGCAGATGTAGGACGAGGGATGTGGTTCTGCGGGAACAGTTGAGACCACGAGGCTTTCTGATCCCTGACCTGCATGGAAGGTACCCCAGAAGGCAAGCGCTCCTGGGCAGCTTCTCGAGTCCCCAGCTTTCTTTTTTTTTTCTTTTATTATGTATGTTAATCACCATACATTACATCATTAGTTTTGATGTAGTGTTCCATGATTCATTGTTTGTGCATAACACCCAGTGCTCCATGCAGAACGTGCCCTCTTTAATACCCATCACCAGGCTAACCCATCCCCCCACCCCTCTCCCCTCTAGAACCCTCATCGATTCCCCAGCTTTCTGATGGCAGGGCCGCAAACAGCTCCCAGAGGGCGATCCCTCCAACCTTTCTGATGACTTTGTAAGCACATAACTCACATACTATTAAATCCTTTTGTGCTTTAAGTGTCTAGGCACTTCTATTTTATGCTGCTGACTGATACATTTCACTCTCCTAAGTGCGAGGCATAAATTTACAATTAATCACGTTCAGGAGGAGCTCTGCGAAGAGCCATTTTTTCCTTTTCTCTCTGAATACTAATGCACATTATTTGAAACACAAATATTTTTTGCAACGTATTCTTATTTTGAAAGTTATATTATGTCATCACCTGAACTTCCTGGAACTGTGGGATACTGGAATATAACCACTATCATACCTCAAAACTCTAGGCATCAGGACAAATGTCAGAGGTTTCATTCGATTTGAAAATTGGGTGCTTGCTGCAAGAATGAACACAGCTGACTCAACAAGAGTTACTGGGGAAAGGAACATTTTATTTTTTCTTCTTAACATTTGTGTGAGACATTTCTGATGCTGAGTACTTCCTTGCTTTGTCAGGATAGCATGCATTTACTCATATGGAACATTTGGCCCAGGAGGTGGTATGTACTAAAGCCCATATAAAGGTTTGAAGTTAATCATTTAGAGAAAAAGCTTATTTCAAACTTTTTTTTTTCTTTTTAATCTCATTCCCATGAAAATTCCTGTCCTCTTCCTCTGGTCTAATTTATTTTCTTGTGGGTATGCATGACTGGCCCCCTTCCCTAGAACTCTACAAATCAAGACACATAGAAAAATTTTACGTGACCAAAATTTTCACCAGATTCCACCAAAATTTTCAAATCTGTCTTAATTCATGGTGTTCTAAGGAAGGGAGCCAGTCATGTGTACCCACAAGAAAATAAATTAGACCGGAGGAGGAGGACAGAAAATTTTCCTTTTTGCTTCTCTCTCTTGACTACCTCAGGGTTCTGTGCCATTCATATTTTCATGAAGGTTCGTGAGGATCTGACACGAGCTGGAGCTCACTCTTGGTGTGAAAAGGACTCACACACAGAGGGGTGTCTGGTACAAACTCATTAGTCATCGAGAAAAACCCTCTTCCTCACCCCCACCCCCAAAGTCGCTCTGTGCCTATTCCCGCAACAGCCCTCATTTCCAGCGCTGTGCCAAGAAACACATCAGCCTCTCCCTTGTCTGTTCCAATGATCTATTCCCGTTTGCTTGACGTTTCTGACAAAAAAGTTGGGAGAGGCAAAGCTCTGCCACCCACAGCCAAGTGCTTCATTCACCTGGGCATTGGAGTCTACACCTGGGCCACTGGGTGCCGAGAGGGGCTGGGTTCAGTTTTGAATGTTGTCCAATATTCCAGCCAAGCAGTTACCTGGACACAAACAAATGCTGGTTTCCCTTCCCTGGGAGCGAACGTCACGGAGGGGTCAGGGGTCCTCGTTGTTCAACAGTTGCGTCATTCGCTTTTTGCAAGAACATCCGGCTATTTCCCTACGTGCTGACTTGAGGCCCCCAAAGAGGATGGGGCCTCTGGGAACTCCACTTACATCTGGACCTTGTGCTCCAAATCAAACACAGCCCCTAGGTGGGGGTGGTGCAGAAATAAGCTGATGCAGCTTTCTTTGACCCATCAGACCCGACCTTTCGCATGTAATCTCTAATCTTGTTTTTAATCAATGTTTAACTTCTTGATTAATTTCCACGATTTCTGAGGGTAATTTTTCACAACTCAGATAATGCCTTCTAAGTGCTTGCCGAGCTGTTGGCGCACGCCACACTGTAAACACTTCAGACTGCTATTGTCTCCCTAATACGCTCCCTTATTATGTGGGCTTGCATTGGCAATGAAATTTCATCCTTATTCTTTCCACCATCTGCATAATTGCCGGCGTTTAAGATGCTTGCTTCTCCCTTTCTTTGCCACTGGGAAAAGAATTGTTTGTTCAACCTTCCCTAAATTAGTGTTTTTCTGGCTTCTTATCTCTCATTTCTTGAGCAGTGGTATATAATTAACTCTGAAATTTTGATGTTTTTCACATTCCTGCCTTTTCTTTGGCAATTCACCTGCTTTCTACTTTCTTCCTCCCCATCTGTTTATCCCAGGGAGGGGTACTTCTCGCCCACATCTTTATTCCATTTGTTTTTTAAAAAGGCTCTGTGGTGCCCTGGAAGAAGAAAATGTTATTTGCTGCCATACAGCTGGAATGGTCTCCTTTGTCATTTTGCTCCGGTTCCCTGGGTCACGTCTCCTATCCTCTCTACGTGGCTATTGGACTTGGAGGCGCCGCATAATCCCATAATGGAACCACATTTAACAGCCGGACGGATTCCTCAGAGTACGATTGCTCTAATATGCTCCCATTACCGGCATGTGTCGATATGTGCCCAGACAGCAAAACTACTGGGAGGATATTTGAAAATGGCTGAGAAGACCAGGATGATGTGGATCTTGGCGGATTTTTTCCAATGTTTCTTTTCTCCTCCACAAACAGGCTTCCTTATTTTATTCTATTCTATTTTATTTCATTTATTTTTTTGTTTTGTTTTGTTCTCTCCTTACTATGTTGCCTTTTCTTATTAAAGCAAGTGATTTAGGAGCGCCTGGGTGCCTCAGTTGTTAAGCATCTGCCTTCAGCTCAGGTCATAATCCCAGGGTCCTGGGATGGAGCCCCGAGGCGTCGGGCTCCCTGCTCAGCGGGAAGCCTGTTTTTCCCTCTCCCACTCCCCCTGCTTGTTTTCCCTCTCTTGCTGTCTCTTTCTGTCTAATAAATAAATAAAATCTTAAAAAAAAAAAAAGCAAGTGATTTAAACTAGAAGTCCTGTGATACGATTTTACCAATCACTATATATGCTATTCTTTAAACACAAATTGAAGAATGCTGTGCATACTATTGTATGTTTTATTATTTGTTTTTCATTTAAACTTGTAACTTGAGGGGTGCCTGGGTGGCTCAGTCGGTTAAGCGGCTGCCTTCGGCTCAGGTCCTGGGGTCCTGGGATCAAGCCCCACATCGGGCTCCCCGCTGAGCGGGGAGGCTGCTTCTCCTTCTCCCTCTGCCCGTCTACCCCGCTCATGCTCTCTCTCTCTCTCAAGTAAATAAATAAAATCTTAAAAAAAAAAAATAAGCTTGTAACTTGAAAATTATTCCAGTCCTGCTCTTTCTGTTTTTTTTTTTGTTTTACAAAAATAGTATCAGGTAGCGTATTACTATTTTCACTTAGCAATATACTGCGATCATGCTTCCGTGCTTGTAAGTATCACCTTTAATGTGATTTTTAAGAGATCTAAGTTTCCTTTTTAGGGCACTGTCGTAGGTGTCAGTGACTCCCCTGTGTTCTGCAGAGTGCCCTGCAGTTACGAGGTGCTCTATCAACATTTGAGGACTGGACACGAATGGAACTGATGCATTCAGTGGAAAAAGTCAAATGGTAGATTGGAATAGTCGGGGGGGGGGCGGTGGTGCGGATATAAGGAAACTAGATTCTGAGCATCCAAAGGTACCCCACACCTTTTCAGTTTCCTGTTTTTCTTGTTGTTTAATTTCTTTAGAACAACCAGAATATTTTCAAACCTCTCATCCATGGTGGTGAGTATTCTTGTCACACCAGAGAAGATGGGAAACGGGTTCTTGGGGTCAGCACTGGCACATGATTTGGATTTGTATTGCTCTGAGATGATTTATGTATGGACCTGCCTACAAGTCTGCAGGTTGGACTGGATGTTCTTTTGAGGCCATTGCCAAGCCAATGGTTTTCTAATTCCACGGCAAAATGTTAGAGTGACTAACTCACACTTGCTTTAAGATAAAACTCAAAAGACAGTAGAGTTAAGAAGGGAAGTGACCCTGCATGACCCTAAAAGCTTACAATTGGATTTTCTTCTACAAGGGTACAAGAAGACCCCTTTAGTATTATGGTGTTTGAATTGCTCTGAGATAATAATTTTTGAAGTGAGAATCAGATCCTATCACTTCCCAATTATAATGCTCCAATGCCTTTTTTTGCAAATAGGATAAAATCCAAACCCTTTATTGTGGCTCTGCATTGGTGCCCCCTCACCACCCAGGACTCTGTTCATGCTGGTCTATATCTTACTCATCTTCAATGGCACCAGAGGATTCCCTACTGCAGTTGCTCTCATCTGGTTAGTGTGTCTTAAAATCCCTGGATTGATGTTTGGAAATATGATTCCCACCTGCCTTTCCTTTCCTCTACCTTCTGAAATGGAACTTTTCTGGTGGCGAAGCTCCGGGGCAGATGTAATATTTTAAAGCTTCCAGGAGATTTGGACCCACACCCACATTCGGGACCTCACAGTAGCCTCTCAGGGAAGCCTCTGGGCCTAGATGCTGGCTTGCCACTACATGGCTGGGACCCTTTCCCTTGTCATCCAGGGATGTCATTAAGTAGGCTGACTCTTCAAAATCCAGGCCAAGGAAAAGAAGACACACAGAGAGAATTTCCCTCTTCCATCTACCTGGGGCCCGCCATCTGACTTCCTGCTTCCAGTCTGAGAGGCAATCCCCACTGCTCTCGGAGAGCCGAGCTCTGTGACTTTCTCTCTACCATTGGCCCTGCCTGCAGAGAACTTCGAGTGATGTTGGTGTCCCGTCACCAGCCCATTCCTGACACAGAAGGTGTGTCCCCTACGATCTCCCGAGGAACATGATGTTCTGGGGGCTCTGAGGGCCTCACATCACCACAGCGCTCACTTCTCAGACTTTTGTTCTTTAGTGGAAATTCATTATGTGAAAGTGAACAATTCGGTGACATTTAGTACAATTATACTGTTGTGCATCCACCACCCCTATCTAGTTCCAAAACATTTCATCGCCCCAAAAGAAACCCCATAACCCTAAGCAGCCACACCCCATCCCCTCTCCCACCGCCCCTGGCAACCACCATCTGATTGCTGTCTCTATGGATTTACCCATTCTTGACATTTGGGCAGAGAATGCAGGAATTGCACTGGCCCATGTATACACTGCTCTTACTGCTCCAGTGGACTTGACCCTGAACCAGGAAGCTGTGGCTGCCGGGGGACAGGGCTGAGGCAGGATCACAGGACCTCCCAGGCAGGACAGGCTGTTGACTGTGCACTTTCTCTTGGAAAGAAGTGTGAGAAGGCATGTCAATCTGACATCCCTGGAACAATAATGACAATAATGTGCCGAAGTCTGCTTTGCTCGGGAGAGATCTGCAGAACCTAAGAGCCTGAGTAGAGAAAAAAATGAAGAATAGGAACACTGGGGAGACAAGTTTTACAGCTTAGGGATTTTCCAAGTGGCTGAACTGGGTGGTTCACAAGGCTTGGCTACATCAGAGGTGGCTACACTTTGGTATATAGCAGAATCTCCTGTGTAGGGGCTTAAAGATACACTACAGATTTCCTGGATTCAGCTTCCTTGTGCTGAGTAGAGGGAATGCTGGGAATCTGTCTTTTAAAAATAGGCTCCTCTAATGATTCTGATGCTCACCAGAATTTGAGAAAAACTATCCTATAGGAATTTTCAGTAAGAGGAGAATTAAAACAATAGAAAATCAAGCCTCTTTCCTGGTCAAAAAATTCCTTCTCAAGTTCCTGCCAATTGCCCTGACTCTGGGGCGTGATTATAGCAAATGAGAAATTTCAATGCAGCTTGAAGCTTAATAATGATAATGGTAATGATAATAATTATGATATAATAAAAAGGCAGTCGGGTGTTAGGAATGGAAAGGGACACAGCCATGTAAGAGAAAAAAGGAATCCAAATTCTAATCAGGAATTTTCAAAGACAGCCTTAGGACTTCTAAGCCAACAGAGAGTAACAGGGACTAGGTTTGCCCTCCCATCTGAAATACCTGCAAAACCTGGACGAAATAACAAAGTGTCAGATATAAGATCATAACAGATCATAACAGTTTTTCTCTCTACATGTACTAGCAATGAACTGTCAGAAGTTGAACTTAAAAAAAAAAAACAATGCTAAAAAAAAAACAAAAACCAATGCTATTTATTATAACATCATAATAAAATACCGAGGACTAAATCTGACAAAAGATGAGCAAGACAGGTACACCTGAAAAATACAAAACATTGCTGGCAGAAATTAAGGAATATCTAAATAAATCGAGAACTATGCTGTATTCATGGGTTAAAATGCCAAGTAAAATTCTCGCAGGATTATGTAGAAATTGATAAAATTCATATGGAAATGCAAGAACCTAGAATAGCCCAAACTTTTAAAAAGAAGAACAAAGTCAGAAGAATAACGCTACCTGATTTCAAGACTTATTTTAAAGCTACAATATTCAGGGGCACCTGGCTGGCTCAGTCAGTTAAGCGTCTGCCTTTGGCCAGATCATGATCCTGGAGTCCTGGGATCGAGCCCCGGGGTCAGGCTCCCTGCTTAGTGGGGAGTCTGCTTCTCCCTCTCCCTTTGCCCCTCCCCCCCCCCCCCCCCCCCCCCCCCCTCTGCATCCCCCCCCCCCGCCCCCCCCCCCTCCTGGGGAGTCTGCTTCTCCCTCTCCCTCTGCCCCTCCCTCCTCCTCCCCCTCTGCCCTTCTCTCGATCGCTCTCAAATAACAAAATAAATAAAATCTTTAAAGCTACAATATTCAAAACATATGGTATTGATGTAACAGACAAATAGATCAATGGAACAGAATAGGGAGTCCAGAAATGAGATGCACATATATATGGACAATTGATTTTTGACAAAGTTGCAAAGACAATTCAGTAGAGGAAGGAAGGTGCTGAACTGCTGGATTTCCACATGCCAAAAATTCAACTTGGATCTATACCTTGCTTCACATAGAAAAATTCACTCACACTATAATAGGCCTAAAGGCAAACCTAAAACTGTAAAACATGTAGAAGAAAACATAGGAGAAAATTTTGTGAGCTTAGGCTAGGCAAAGATTTTCTTAGATATGACACCGAAACATAATCCATAAAAAAAACTGGTCAACAGAAGTTCATCAAAATTAGAAACTTCAACTCTTCAAAAGAGACTGTTAAGAGATAGGACAAACCACAGTCTGGGAGAAAATATTTGTAGATCATGTATTTGATAAAAAACTTATATGCATAATATATAAACAACTTTCAAAATTCAGTAAGAACACAACCAACTAAATTTTAAAAATGGGCAGAAGAAAAAAATGGACAAAAGATTTGAACAGACACTTCACAGAGGAAGACTTACTTTGACAAATAAGCATATGAAAAGATGCTCAATATCATTGTGATAATGGAAATGCCAGTTAAAATTACAATAAGATACCACTACCCACTTATTGGAATGACTAAAATTAAAATAATTAACCATATCAAGTGCTGGTAAGAATGTAGATAAGCTGGAACTTTCATACACTGCTGATGGGAATGTAAAATGGTACAATAGCTTTGGAAAACAGTTTGGTGGTTTCTGAAAAAGCAAACCATACAGCACCATATGAGCTAGCCATTCTATTCCTAGGTATTTTCCCAAGAGAAATGAAAACACATGCACATAAAGTTTGTAGCAGCTTTATTTGTAACAACTGCAAACTGGGAACAGCCCACAATTCTCAACATCTGAATAGATAGACAAATTGTGGTACATCCATTCAATGGAATGCCACTGAACAATAAAAAGGGATTAATTATTGATACTAGAAACAACATAGACAAATGTCAAAATCATTATGCTGTGTGAAAGAATAAGAGTACATATTGTATGATTCTGTTTATATGAAATCCTAGAAAATACAAATTATGGTGACAAAAGCAGACTAGTGATTTCCTGAGTTTGTGTAGGGTCTAGGTGGGAGAGATTATAAAAGGACACGGGGAAATTTAGGAGGGCAATGGATATGTTGATTGTTTGATTGTGAGGGTAGTTAAACAGGTATATACATATGTCAAAACTTATCAAATTGTGTATTTTAAGTGTTGGCAGTTTGTTAATTATATCTTAATAAAGCTACTTTTTAAAAAGGAAGATCTTGTTGAAGTCACTTCCTGTGACTCTTCAGTAGCGGCTGGGAGAGTAAGTCTAGAGCAGAATCTGGTGGTGAAGCAGCCTTGGGTCCCTTGGCTGGCCACCCACCACCCGGAGCATCTCTTCCAGGGATCCAATTACCTCCAGCACCTGCAGAGGCAAGAAAATGTTCCAAAGTGTGGCTCTGGCTGTATCTGGATTATAATTAAAGCTGCACATAACCCAAAATGAATTAAGTCTCCCCAGCTAATGTGTCACTCCTAATTTAATCTAATTGGTCTCTGAATGAGAGCCTCAGTCTGCCTCAGAGGCAAAATTTTCTAAATGAAGTGAATTTACACTGCTAAGTAATTGCAAACTGGGGGGCTTTATGGTAAGAACAACTGTTATTGTTCTTTGATTACTTGCTCAACTGGATTATTCACTCATTACCATTGGAACCACTGGGACTTTGAAGTGGTACCCTTGCAGCATGTAAATAAAGCATTTTACAAGACAGGCCAGAAGGGAGGGTTCCCCAAACCAGGTTGGCGTTGGGGAGCTGTTGATTATGTTGATTTTCTGAATGTTTGGAGAATCTTGAAGCGTATTTCATGAACCAATGAACACCTGTACCACCCATTCAAATAACCTGCAGCTTACTACCCCTGTGTTTGGAGACATCAATGTTTATTTAGCCCCAGGATCTAGGTGATGAGCTTTGAGGTCGTCCTGTTTCATCAATTTAACTTATTGTTCAACAGTTTGGACCTTACGATACAGCCTGCTGTACCCGGGCACATTCCGACAGCGGACACGGGGAGAAAAAGAAAAAACAACGATCTGTATTCTAGACTGTTTCTCATCCCCTGTGTGATGTGGACAAGTTGCTGGGCCTCTCTAAGCCACAGACAGGCAGGTTCTATGGGAAAAGACCAGTTTTTCAAGAAGAATCCACCTGCTGCTACCATTGCTCAGCTACTTCTTCTCGCACGAATCACTGAACTTCCTTGGGCTTCGATTTCCTTCTCTTGAGCAGTAACAGCCACCTCACAGAGCTGCTATAAAGATTGAACACGATCAGCTATGTGAAGCATTTCGTACTTGCGAATGCTATTATTTCCTTCATCTGTAATGAAGGAATTCAGTCAGGGGATTTGAATGGTCCCTGTGTTAGTTTCCTGCGGCTGCCATCACAAGGTACCACGACCTGAATGACTTAAACCAACAGAAATGCATTCCCTGACATTTCTGGAGACCAAACCTGAAATCAAAGTGTCAGTAGGGCTGTGCTTGCTTTGATGGCTCCAGGGAAGAATTCTTCCTTGAAGGATTCAGCTCCTGGTGGCTCTGGGTGGTCCTCGGTTTGATGGCTGCATCATTCCAGCTTTTGCCTCTTCACATCACCTTCCCCTTTGTGTGTCTCACATCTCTCTCCGCCTTTCTCTTATAAGGGCACTTGTCCTTGGATTTAGGGCCCACCTGGGTAATCTTGAGTGATCTCATCTCAACATCCTTAATTACATCTGCAGAGAACCTTTTTCCAAATAAGGCCACATTCAGAGGTTCTGATTGGATATATGTTTTGGAAGGGGCCACCATTCAATTCACTACAGTCTTCTTTAGCGCTATCGTCCTTCTATTTTGTTTTGATGTCAACATTTGGCCAAACTTAAACAAGTTTGAGGGCCGCCTGGGTGGCTTAGTCAGTTAAGTGTCTGACTCTTGATTTTGGCTCAGGTTGTGAGATCGAGCCCCGTGTTGGGCTCTGCACTGGACATGGAGCCTGCTTAAGATTCTCTCACTCCCTCTTCCCCTACTCTCTCCCTCTCTAAAACAACAGAAACAAAAACAAAAACAAAGTTTGAGTTGTCTATTGAGTAGTATAAAAGTGATGACCAATTTTGACGTTTTCATATTGTCCTAAAATGTTTCTTCAGCATTTCCGTGTAAAAAATGCCTCCAATAATTTGCTATGTATGGTGGGAATAGGGGCTTTATAGAGAACAAAAATTTATTGATGACAAATATATGCAAACTGGACAAAGAAATTAAAAAAATCGGGCGCCTGGGTGGCTCAGTTGGTTAGGTGACTGCCTTCGGCTCAGGTCATGATCCTGGAGTCCCTGGATTGAGTCCCATATCGGGCTCCCTGCTCAGCGGGGAGTCTGCTTCTCCCTCTGACCCTAACCCCTCTCCTGTGCTCTCTCTCAAATAAATAAATAAAATCTAAAAAAAAAAAAGAAATTAAAAAAATCAAGCAGACTGTGGCGCCATAACAAAAAAAATGTTTGGCCAGCAGGAGTTGGGTTTAATTATTAAGGAAGTAGGAAGAGCAACTGTCACAGCTGAGTCAAGTTTGCTAGAATTGGTGCTTCTTGGTTAATGACATTTGGATTTTTCCTTCAGCTGGTGGATGTCTACTGGTCTAAAAATCTTCAGTTGAAGATAGAAAGAGGAAGATGTTGGAAAGAATGTTCATAATAGATAATAGCAGCTCACTGTACTTCCTTTGCAGATGGTCATTAAAATTATGCAAGTTCTCTGATCCTCATTTTAGAGATTGAGCCAACTGAGGACATAACCACCAGATTTAAATCAGGGTGAAACGGACATTAGTTGGGTTAGCCTGTTCTCAGATGATCTGTTTTAAAGTATGGGATTGGATCCATAGCTTGAGTCATAAAGGTGGCTGGATTTTATATTCTCTCCACCCTGTGGTTGAATAAGGTCAGGGCAGACTCTCCCTTCCTCTGGATCCTCCTGGGCATGGATAATGGGAAGTTGCTGGGTTGGTGACCACCCTCATATGTCCTCTCTGTACTTCAAATATCCCCTGGGCCACTGCCCATGCTGTCCCAGCCAATGACTCAGTCTCATCAGTACTTGGCTGGGAGAAGAACTTTAACTTCTTGGAGTCTATGTTTTCTGAGGGTTTTAGAGGTGGGCAGCCTGGACCTTGGGGAAGAGAGCTCTGCCTCTGAGGGCTGTGCTTTTGGGACTCGAGCTGGGTGTTTCTAGTTTGCATCTCCAGCTCTATTCTCTATCCTTCTCCAGCTGCTGTAGGCCTTGGGAAGCTGAACTCTAAGATGGCATCAAGGATTCCCTTGCTCTCTGGCTCCTAGTTGGGTTCAGCCAGTACAATGTTGTAGAGAGAGGGAGAAAAGTGAGGTCGGGGCATTTTATTCATGTTCCTTCAGGGCTGGCCACATCCCTCCACCCATGGTCTCCCTGACTGGCAGCCCCTTTCACCCTGCCCTCTATGTGTATGGGTTCTGGTAACCTTCAGGCCCAGGAATAGTAATGAAGTCCTCCCAGCCCTTACTTGCTCTGGAGTATTGCATCCTCTCCGGTGTCTTACTTTCCCCCTGCACAAAGCCTTGTCAAGAGTCCCTTCATGCAATTCTTCTGAAATCATCCTGAGTTGAGTGTGCCGTCTGTTTCCCATAGAGATCTTAACCAATGCGGCTCCTTCATTTATAAAAATTAAAAAAATAATATCCATCTCATGACGTCTTCAGGATTAAATGGGATAACACATGAAAAACACTCAGCATAATAATGAGCACATAGTTTTCTGCTCAGTAAATGATAGCTCAAGACATATTTCAGAGTGGAGCTGGTATGGCACCCTGACTGATGGTATGGAGCATCAATTCAATTCCATTCAGTTCAGTTCTACCAATATTTATTAAGCTCCCACAAGGTGCAAGGCACAAAGCCAGCCATTTACCAGGTTACAAAGGTGCATTAGTGAATTCATCACAGTCCACTCCTTCAGACAACTCACAATCAGCAGCTTTTCCCCCCACATTCAATCATAATTTGACAAATATTTATTAAGGGTCTATAGTCTTTCTGACCCTATATTAATAATACTTGGAGATCAAACAGTGAGTAAAATAGACACACCCCTGTTCTCAGCAAGAAGACAAGCTACTGGGAGGAGAGAGGCATCAATCATATATCTACATCAGTGGATATGTTTTACAAACTGATATGAAGTCTCCGAAGGAAGAACACTTGTTTCTGTAATGTCTAAAACCTGGTCTGAACCAGGTCAGAGAACACTTTGCTGAGGACGTGTTATTTTTTTTTTTATTTAAATTTTTTTATTGTTATGTTAATCCCCATACATTACATCATTAGTTTTAGATATAGTGTTCCATGATTCATTGTTTGTGCATAACACCCAGTGCTCCATGCAGAACGTGCCCTCCTCAATACCCATCACCAGGCTAACCCATCCTCCCAACCCCCTCCCCTCTAGAACCCTCAGTTTGTTTCTCAGAGTCCATTGTCTCTCATGGTTCTTCTCCCCCTCCGATTTCCCCCCCTTCATTCTTCCCCTCCTGCTACATTCTTCTTCTTCTTTTTTTCTTTCTTAACATATATTGCATTATTTGTTTCAGAGGTACAGATCTGAGATTCAACAGTCTTGCACAATTCACAGCGCTTACCAGAACACATACCCTCCCCAGTGTCCATCACCCAGTCACCCCATCCCTCCCACCCCACCCCCCACTCCAGCAACCCTCAGTTTGTTTCCTGAGATTAAGAATTCCTCATATCAGTGAGGTCATATGATACATGTCTTTCTCTGTTTGACTTATTTCGCTCAGCATAATACGCTGAGGACGTGTTATTGATTGATGTAAAAGGGTGAGTAGGATTGAGCCAGGCAAAGAGCAGGTGAAGAAGAGCATCCCACTCAGAAGAAACCCCATGTGTGAGGGTCCTGTGGAGGGAGGGGCACAATTTGTCTGAACTGGAAAGAGGAAGGAGTGGCTAGTGATGGAATATGGTAAACAATACTTGAGAGGTGGGTGGGGGTGCCAGATGGCCCGGGCTCTGTAGGCCAGCTCTTTATTTAAAACAGACAAAGAAGCAAAGCCACTGGAATATTTGCAGCATAGGGGCTCCATGATCATTTCAAGGTTTTGGAAACATTACTTTGGCTGCAACACAGGGAATAGGGTAGGTAGGAGAGTTAAGAGGCTTTTGCCATAGTCTGGGTGAAAGATGATAGCTTAAGCTGGACTGGCACCAGAGGAGCTGAAGAGAACTGGACCAATCCAGAAGGCATTACAAAGATAAAATGAACAAGAAAGTTGAGTGCGGGGTGAATATAGAGAATGAGGGAGGAGGGTATCAAAGAAGAATCCTAGGTTTCCGTCTGGTTGGTGATGTCATCACCCAAAAGATAAAATATTGGCCAAAGATTTGGTTTGGTGTGAAGAGGGTGGGGAGACCATGAGTCTTGAGTTTGGGATGCCTTTTGAGGCATCTAGGTCGGGAAGTCAAGAAGCAATTGTAGCTGACAACGCCAAATGCTGGCAAGATGTGAGACCATAGGAACTCTCATGTATCACTAGTGGTAATGCAAAATGTCACAGCCACTCTGGAGGGCAGTTCAGCGGTTTCTCACAAAACGGTCCATACTCTTACCATATAATTTAGCAGTTAGGCTCCTTGGTATTTACTCAAAGGAGTTGAAAATTTACATCCACCCAAAAATCTGCACAAGAACTTTATAGCAGCTTTATTCACAATTGTCAAAACTTGGAAGCAATCAAGATGACCTTCTGTAGGTGAATGGATAAATAAACTGTGCTACTTCCAGACAATGCAATATTATTCAGCACTAAAAAGAAAAGAGCTACCAAGTCATGAAAAGACCTGGAGGAAACTTAGATGAATATTACTAAGTAAAGAAGCCAATTTGAAATGGCTACATACTGTAGACTCCAATTATATGACATTCTGGAGAAGGCAAAACTATGGAGACACTAAAAAAGATCAGTTGTTGTCAGGGATGGGGTTGGGGGGAGGGATGAATAGGCAGAGCACAGAGGATATGTGATATTGTAGTGATGGATATATGTCATTAAACATTTGTCCAAACCCATGAAATGTTCAACACCAAAAGTGAACCCTAATATAAACTAAGGACTTTGAGTGATTATGTAGGTTCAGCTTTGGTAACAAACGGTGAGTGATGTTGATAATGGGGTAGGATATGCATGTGTGGGGCATGGGGTATATGGGAAATTTCTATACCTTCCTGTCAATTTTGTTATAATCCTAAAACTGCTCTAAGAAATAATCTTAACAAAAAAGGAAGAATTGTATATGTGGGTTTGGAACTCTAAGGGGAGATCTAAGATGGAGATTGGATTTATAAGCCATTAGAAAACAGATTGTAATTAAAATCATGAGCTGGTCTTGGGAGACTACTCACTGAGAGGGTCCATGAAGAACTCAAGAGGTAACAGGCATAGCAGGAGAGAGTGTGACAAAGAAACTCAGAGTGTTGCAAGAAAAAGGGAGCAGTCAAATATGTGTTCCTAAGAAGTCAAGAGGAGAACTGAAAATTATCTGTTAAGTTTAGCAACATGGAAGTCATCAGTGACCCTGGCAAGGGTTCTTTCGAAAGACAAATGGAAGTGAAAGCTAACCTCCAGTAGGGTGAGGAAATGGAGGGAGTTTTTATACTCAATGACCCTTTTTCCGTCTTCTCAAGAGGTTTGACTATGAGGCTGTAGCTGGAGAGGAGTGAGAGGGTTAAAAGAAGGATTTTGGGGGACGCCTGACCGGCTCAGTCAGTAGAGCATGTGACTCTTGATATTGGGGTTGTGAGTTTGAACTCCACGTTGAGTGTAGAGATTACTAAAGCAGAGAGAGAGAGAGAAGGATTTTGGTTTCCTTTTAAGATGGTGAAGGATTTGAACATATTTCACTGATAATGGGATGGATCCATTTGAGAGGAGGTAGCTGAATGAGCAAGAAGGACATAGGGGAGGTAGGGCAGTTTGCTGAGAAGGCGAGTGGATGGGTTCCAAAGCTCAGATGCAGGATTGGCTTTAGGAGAAGGGAAGGAGAATTGGTTGGAGCCGATGTAGTCAGATTTCTAGCTGAGGCAGAAGTTGCAGAGCTCCTACCTGTTAATCAGTGAAGGAGGAGGTGAGCGGCTGGAAGTTTTAGAATAGGTGAGTGAACTGAGTGGAGAAACGTCGGACAGTGTTGAGAACAAAGCATGGCTTTATGGAATTTGTGGTGAGCCCCATGTATCCAGCTGGTGTGACTTTCTCCATTGGTGTCCAGGGGTGAGAGCAGATGGTTGAGTACATGTAGGGGGAGGTGATGGAAGACAGGAGGGCAAGGCATTGAGAGAATTGCCAAGAATGACATTGAATTGATGCCCCATGGGATCTACGTTGGAAAAGGAAGGCTGGAACAAAGAAGGCACTGGATTAGGAAAAAGTAAAAGATGACTACCAAAACTGAGCTCACTTGCTCTGTGAACATTCCGCTGTTATCTTGGGGAGAAGTGATTCTGCCTTCCTCCTGATTCCTCAGGCAGCCATGGACGTATCATCCCTTACCCGATGCAACAGTTGTTTGTATTTATGATGCTCAACAAAACTTCGTTGAACCTACTGTGTGCTGTCAAAGACTAAAGCAGAATATCAGAGCCATTCATAAATATAAGAATCATCATAATAATAATGCTGAGTTTTTTATTTGCCCAGCAATGGAACACACAAGGGAAGAAATTCACTGACATGTTTTCTGGGAGGAGGAACCTCAGGGTTTATGTTTTAAGAATAAGGAAAGGAAAAACAGGTTTCATGGTGGCTATGCTAATTAAGGACTGACCACATACAGCCTGGAAAGGGTGGTTTAAAGAAACAGTCCCATTGTTCTTTGGTCACAAGAGTCTTCAGTGACTTCCCGGATGGGCCTAGCAACCTGGGTCGCTCCAGTTGGAACCAGTTGAGATGAAGCAGCATTCACGTTTGATATCCCCTCCGCGATCACTGCTCTAAGTGAACACATTTTCCTTTCATGGTGCAATGCGGTGTTCTGTGCCCTGGGGAAGCAAGGGCGGTTCCCGGCCTCCTTGGAGCTTAAAGCCCAGTGTGGAGGGCAGAAAAGTAATTAGGAAGGTAAAGAGCAGGGTAATAAGGAGATGATGGAGGAGGTGCAGTCAGCAGGAAGGCCTGGGGGAGGCTAGTTGACCCAGCTTAGGGGGCTGGGCCTCCAGAGACCTGTCTGGTGGCCAGAAATTACCAAGGACAAGTGAGCTTGGGGAGGTGGGTGGGCTGTTTCGGTGAGGAAGCAGCTGGTGGCCCTGCCTTGAGGCTGGAGAGAGCCAGGCCTCACACAAGACCTGCATTTGGAGATTCTGGAAGCCAGACAAGCTGAGCGTGGACTCTGGAGTCAGCTCGTCTGAGTTAGAACCTTGTTCCCCTGCTTATTAACTGTGAAGTTGGGAGAGCTACTTAACTTCTCCAAACCACAATCTCCTCCTTTGTCAAAGGGTGATCACAGCTGCACTTATTCATAAGGACACATGGGATCAAATGAGATAATTGGTTTAAAAGCACACTTAGCATGATGCTAGCACGTGTAACAAGCACTCAACAAATATCAGCTGTTATTATTACTCAGGGTCAAAGAATGTAAGAGAAGGAAGGAATCTTGCAAAAACATCCAGTTCTACCTCATTTTTCAAAGAGATTAAGTGACCTTCCTAAGGTGAGCTGGTTTCTAGAAGGGCCGGTCCTGGATCTGGGTGTTCACTTTCTCGGTCTTATCTGATGATAAAGAAACAATATGTTTAGTGCCTGGGTTCAAATCCCCACTCTGCTAAAAGAGATTAAGTGACATTCCTCAGGTGGGCTGGTCCTGGCTTCTGGGTGTTTCCCTTCTTGGTCTCGTCTGACGATTAAGAAGCAACATGTCTAGTGCTTGGGTTCAATTCCCAGTGTGCTACTGACTACTCTTTGGCATGAGACACCCCAGTAAAGCTGTCTAAACTTCTGCTATAAATGGGGTTAAACACCTCAGTAGGTTGTGGGCGCCTACTGAGTGGATCAGAACCTATGTACCCAAATCATTATAATACCCCTTACACGTCCAGGCTCTTAGGTAGTCAAACCCTGGGTGAAAAAGGAGCCTCTGCCCTGAGCCTTTCCTTTTCAAGAACAGATTAAACTAGATGACAGGATACCCGCAAGAAACCCAGCCAAGGTAGCTTCCTTATGGCAGCTTTCTGACCTTTCATTTGCTAAAATGAGAAGGCATCACAGGGCAGCCAGGTCTCGGATGAGCACCCAGGTGACCGTGAGAGGGTCACATTTCCCTATGCATCCTTTGGTTCAGGGATTGGCCTTGGAGAGTTTGTTCAACATAGTAGGTGCTAATTCATCACCGCAGAGTGAGATGTGGGAGGAAAGGCACAAGTGCAAGGGGCTGGTTGGGGGCAGCTGGAACACTGGGAGAGGGAGAAGAGGGAGTTTCGGTGGAAATGTGGGGTTTGGTGACATGCGGTGGTGGTCTTAAATACCCGGCTCAAGAGTTGGGTGTGTTTTTCCCAGACAGTGGGGAGCCATGAGACGTTCCGGAGTGAGGGAGTGACAAAATCTGAGTGCCTTCAGGGGAGATGAAGCGTTCAGGGCAGAGATGGAAGATGAGAGGAAGGGGGGTGGCAAGAAGTGGGGGGATGGGAGAGCTGTTTCAGAAGCAGAACCAATGTGACCTGATTGGGTGTGGGGCCCAGGAATGCAGCAGGGCCAAGACTACCCTGAGATGGCGGGTCTGTGTGATGAGACAGGTGGCAATGTCGTGTTGCCCAAATATCGCGCTTGGAGTCCCAGATTGATTCCATGTGGTGTCTGAAGCGTGGGGGCCTCTCGGTAGATCGGTACCTCCCTGCACCATAGTATAGTGGATCATAGATCCGCTTGCACATGGACGCCCTGTGCAGCCCAGCACCTGGTGGAAAAGGAGCCCCTGCCCTGATTCCGTCCTTGCCGAGGTCTCTGCTGCCACTGGCCCTGTAGAGACACCCAGACGGTCACGGGAGCCTCCTACTTGGTATTTCTTGCTCCATTTTCTCTCCACTTCAATCTAGGAAAAGTAGTATCCTGAACATATCATCGTCATAAAACTTTGGTGGCCCTCTGTGGGCCTCAGGGGTGCCTCTCAAACTCTCTGGGGTGAAGGACTAATTTAAAAAAAAAAATTTCCAATCCATCATGGGCCATTGTTTTTATAAAATCCCATAAAAATTAATTTCTAGAAAAATGAAATAGAAAAGATGAAAAACACAGGTCCCAAATATCTATTATTAGATTCAACAGGCATAAATTTGTTCTGTCCAATTGCTATAGCTTTTTTTCCCTCTCACTTTCTGTGTTTTTCGTGGACGGGTGACTTCGCGGAGCAAAGAGCGGCAATGGCCTACAGGACAACGTGCAGACTCCTTATTCTACTGTTCAAACCCTCTCTAGTCTCTGCCAACCTACTTTCCAGGCTTGCTGGCTACTGGTCTGTCATTGAAACTCTCCAGGTTGTCAACCTGGTTTGCTCACTGTCCTTCAGACTCATCTTCGGCTTTCTTAGGCTATTCATGTTCCCCAGGCACTGTGCTTTTACGCGTGATTTCATTGGCTCTGAGTAACAGGTAAGTACTAACATCTGAACGTCTTCTGTACATCAGAGCCGATCCAGTGTTACTGCTCTAACGACAGTCATTGGCGGACGAAAGGTCATTTATCTGGGCCAGTAAGAGTTCAACACTGGGTTTTTGCTGGGACCAGGCGGCAGAGCTGAGCTGGTGGAACATAGGTTTGGAAATGCCCACGGTCATATGTGCTCCTCAGAGGGGAGGGATGTCTGAAAGTGATGATGCACAGAGGAGAGGCAGGGACAGACCCTACCTCTCTCCCCAGGTCCAGTCCTCTTTGCCTATTTTAGAGGATGCTGCGATATGCCACTTAGTTCTTCACTGAGGACAAAAACCTTGTTCTCCAGCTCCTGGGACGATTGCCCTGGCAGAAGAGAGCCACCTATCCTGTGTCCTGCCCCTTTCCAGGGCAGCCTATAGCTAATGACAGGTTGACATGGGGATATAATTGCTGACCCTCTTGCCCCAACTCAGGACAACTCTGAAGGGTCATCCTAGCTTAGAGCTCCCGGCAGGGCTGGGTGAGCTCTTTATTGCAACTGCACCATGGCTCAGCTGCCCCCCTCTGCCCCATCCTGCTGCTGCAATAACCAGCCTGTTGCTAATATTATCAGCAGGGGTAAGAAAACAGGGTTAATTTCTTATACAAGCGAGCAGACCATTGGGGCATGGGGTGGAGCAGATGGAGTAGAGGAGGAATCATAGAAATAGAACATGGTGTGGGAAGGAGTTCCAAGAAGTCAATGGGTCCAAAGCAGGATATGCCATATGAAGAACTATTGAAGGAAGTGAAAATATTTAACGGAGAAGGAAAGATTTACGAGGATTATGACAGCATTCTTCATCTTTGACAGGCAATCGAGTAGAGGCTGGATCAAATTCCAGCTGAGTTGCCTCCTTGATCCCCTGCAGTTCATTCCCACGCATTTAGATCAGGTCATATCACGCCAGCTTAAAACCCTCCAGTGGCTTCTCGCCACACTATATATGGAACACAAGTGTCTTGTTAATGATCTGGAGGTCTTTCATTATCTGGTTCTTGTTTCCCTTTCTCACCTTATCTCTTATGTATCTTCCCCTCACCCACCGTTTTAGCTGCACTGGCCTTCTTCTTGCTATTCCTTGAATACACCAGCCCATTGCTACCTCAGGGCCTTTGCACCTGCTGCTATCTTTGCCTGTTTCTCTATGAGTTCTTCACTCACCCCATTCTTTTTTTTGTTCAGTCTTGAACGAAAGGTCATTTCCTAAGAAATATTCCCTTGACTAGTTCTTACCTCACTGCCCCGTTTTATGCCCTTCATAGCACTTTTTGCTCCTCAAAATGGTTTTGTATCTTTGCTTAATATGTGATTCTGTCTCCCGACTATCTCTCACAAAGAATGTAAGCCCCACATGGGAAGAGATGTGTCTGTCCTATTCACCACTGTAATCCCAGCATGTGGTATGGTTTAGGCACACAGCAGGTGCTTGATAACTATTCTTTGAGTAAAAGAATGCATGAGCACAGCCCTAAGAAATAGCTCCAGAGCTAATAGGTGGACAATTTATAGAGCAGATTGTTGAAACTGTGGTTAGCAGGCTCAAAGCCTCACCGACGGAGATGAACGTCACTTAGCAAGGAATCAGCAGGCCATTGGGAATGTGGTGTTTACAGTCACATAGATCAGGATGTGAGTCTTGGCTCTGCCACCTCCCAGCTGGCCACAGGCCTTCAACAGATCCCTTGACTTTGAAAAGCCTCAGCTCCCTCATCTGCAAGAATAGGAGTACGAGCTGAAGCCAACCTTCAGGGGCTCTGGGGTGATTAAACTTGGAAAGCCCTCAGGGCTGCCAGGCACCTAGCAAGTGCTGAATAGGTGTTAGCTCTGCAGTTTGGCTGTTCAGTTTCTATTGCTCCAGAGATGACAGGTCCCACCTCCTCTACTTGCACGAGGCCACGAGAGCTGGGGATTCACCTAAGGAAGGACCATGCTGCGACAATCTCTTTCTCAGCAACCAGTTGGTGTTTTGTTCCCTGTCACCCTAACTGTCCTGGGGGCCAGGGGGAGCAAGAAGAAGTGCCCCGGGTTCAGGGGAGGAGCGGGGGGTGGTGGAGGCAGTGAGTTACCTTCTAGACTGTTACTTCTCCACCTCCTGCCGCTGACACAGAGCTGACCTCCTGGGGTTGGAGCCTGGTGAGGCAACGGTGGTCACCGTTTCTTCCCAGGACTTCTAGCTGTTCCAAAAAGTCCTAATATGGCACACACGACTCCCATCTGCACCAGTGCATGAATCGGGCGTGTTTTGTGATGAGGGAGGAGGAGAAAGCTTGCCTCCGGCTGGCAGCAGCTCTGCAATGGGGGCGGGTAAAGACAGGAGGGAGAAATCCCGCGCGCGGAGGTGCCCACCTTCCTTTGGTCCTCTTCCTCCCTCAGTCTCTGGCTACCATGCAGGTAGACGCAGGGTTTATGCATCTTGGCCCAGAAAAGAGCTAGTCACAGTCAACCAACGTGATGCAGGGGAACATAATTGCACAATAGATAAATTTAGGCTGAGGCTGTCATCCCCATGTCCCTTCAGCCCCTTTGTGACGGCAAAGGGAAGTGTCTTTCTTCTGTTCACTGTCCATCTAATGAAGGGCACGCAGACATATGGCGTGGACTTACTGCGGGCTGGGCACAGCTCTAAAGCCCTTCACCGGCATCGTGTATCATCCTGTGAGGGGGCTATGGTCATTAGCCCCCTGTTAGAGACAACGTTCCTCCGTGAGGCTAGTAACTTGTACCCGTGAGCGGCAAGGCCGGGACTGGGACCCAGGCCACCTGGCTCCGGAGTGCGTACTCCACCACCAGGTCAAGTGGCCTTGTAGGTGGTGGGCTTCCTGTCCGTGGGGGTGACAGCGATCACTGAGGGAGCCAGACAGAGGTCTCCGCCATCTATTCAGTGTGTCGCCTGTGTCTCGCCTCGAACTGAGCACTCTGCCCACCTCATCTGCTGGCATGCTCATGACACCCAGCTGGAACAATTGCCTCACTTTACAGACAAACTGGAATTAGAGAGACTGGGTAACTGGCCGAGGGCTCCGGGCCGGTGAGGCTGGAGCTGGGAATCCAGCAGGCCTGCCTAACCCCACCCCCTAACCTCTTCTGAGCTTACCGGGGCTGCTTTCCAAGGGATTCCACTTCAGGGGGACTGGATGGCACGAGCTGGATTTCAGGGTCCTAGCTCATCTGAGCCCCCCATGCGCGAATTGTCTGACACATAAAGGGCAAACTCTTGAATGGAGCTGTTATGACTGGTTTCTAGGCCACAGTAGCCGTCATTACATTTTGGATGTTATAGTTAAGGAAATATTTCGCTTGGGAGACTTTTTTTCTCAGTGAGGGTTTCCTTCACTAGTTTTAACCCCTGAGCCCAACAATCCCTGTCGCCTTTTCCTATTTCATTTTCCTCTACAGCTCTTAGGCTTATCTAACATACCAATCTCTGGTTGGTTTGTTTTTTATTGTCTCTGTTAAAATGTAAGGTCAAAGAAGGCAGGAGTTTTGTCTGTTCTGTTCAGGCTCTGTCCCCAGGGCAGCACAGGACAGTGCCCGGCATACAGTAGGTGCTCAATAAATGTTGTTCCACGAATCAGTGCATGAACCGGCTTAAGACAACCGTGTTGTGGCTACAAAGAGATCAGGATGTGGTCTACGGAGTCTCTGGCCTCAGTGTGGCATTCAGGGGATACTTCCCTGTGTTTGTGACTGTTTTTTTCTGCCAAACGCAGATACTGAAAACTGTGGTCTCCAATAGTTCTGGCATTCTAGGAATCCTGAAGAGAAGAGGCCGGAATGAACGCTCCAGCCAGGGGCCATCGGACCAGTGAGGGACAGGGAATCCACTTCTCCCGGCTTGGTGAGAAGAGCCGGAGGGCAGGGAGCAGGGGGCAGGTGGTGACGGGGTTTGGGGGCCGCGGGGACGACGGGCGGCGGCTAGCAGCGCGAGCGGGGAGGCCCCGGAGCGGGCTGGAGCGCCGGCCTCTGCACCCCAGCGCCGCCGGGAGCCCTGCCCCAACCTGCCCAGCTTCCGTCTGACAACTGCAGGGAGGGGTCAGGGCCGGGGACTGCCGGGGGTCGTGCAGGTGGCCCTGAGTGCCGCTCCGCCAAGCCGGGGGCCGTCGGCAGCCAGCGCCGAGGCGTCGCGGGGCGACAGCGGAGGGACCGGGGGCGGCGAGGGGGGGGGCAGAGCCTGCGGCGGGGCTCGGGGACGTCACCGGGGGATCGGCGTGGGCGGAGCCGCACTCGGAGGGGGGAGGAGACCCGGGCGCGGAGGTGTTCCCGGGGGCGGGGGGCGGCGACCCGCGCCTATAGGTTCGCCCGGGACTCCTCGCGGGCACGGGGCCTTGGCCGGTTAGGCTCCGAACGGTGCGGACGCTCGGCGCCGTCTGTCCGTCGTCCCGCCGCGTCCCGCCGCCCGCACCTGCCTCGTGCACCTGCCGCCCCGCGCACCGCAGCCCGGCCTCAGCATGACGGACCAGGCGGCCTTCGACACGGATATCGTCACCCTGACCCGCTTCGTCATGGAGGAGGGCAGGAAGGCCCGCGGCACGGGCGAGATGACCCAGCTGCTCAACTCGCTCTGCACGGCGGTCAAAGCCATTTCCACGGCCGTGCGCAAGGCGGGCATTGCGCACCTGTGAGTCAGGCCTCCAGGCCGTCGGGCCACGCATGTCCTGTCTGTCTGTCCTGTTGGGGATCTGCTTGGGAGTCTGATGTGTGGTCCCCTGGCCCTCCTGCTGTCAGCCTGCCTGCCTGTCTGGCAGATGGGAGCGTCTGTCTGTCTCTCTCTTTCCCTCGTAGCCCCTCTCTCACAGAGCTTGTCCAACTGCACCCAAGCCCTGGTTCCCCCTCCCTTGAGCTTGGGAGTGCCCCCACGGGGGGACCTGGCTCACAGTTCACACCTGCCTCCATCCAGCAGCCCTCTCCCCTGGGCTGAGCAGCCTGCCTTTGCCCCCGCTCTCAGCCTCCTCGTGGTGAAACAGGCTGGCCAGGCTGAGCTCCTGGCCAGCCCACCATACCCAACTTAGCCTCACACAGGAAAGTGCCTGCACGGGTGCTTCTTTTCCCTTTCTCTCCTTTTCCCTTCTTTGCTCCCTCTGGAATTGGGGTCCCAAGTCAGGTTTCTGATTTAGTATCTCCTTGACCCTAAACAAGTCCCGTTAGGAGCAAAGGAAGCCCAGGGCAGGCTGGGAGGAAGCCTGCATGCCCAGAGCTCTCAGGAGCAGCCAGTCCAGCCCTTCTTTGTACAGCTGAGGGCCCTGAGGGCAGGGGAGATGAGGTGAGTGGGCCTGTTGTCCAGGCTGCGATTCTTTATGCCGCGTGTTGGACTTTATTTTTCAGAAGTCAGTTAAAACTCACCCAACTCTAAATCTCACCAATTTTATTTTTGATGTGAATTAAGAATCGTATCTCAAGAAGCCATTGCCTTCTGGAAAACCTGTTCTTGAAGCCTTATTTCTGTGCTTCTGGCTCCCCTCTACCCAGTCCCTGGAGAGAAGGGATGCCGATCCATACAAGGAGCAACCAGCGTTTTGTTCTCCCGGGAGAACAGTCTATAAGGGGCCTATAAGGGGATCTGATGAATTCATGGTTCAAACTGAAGTGTTTGCTCATGTCTTTGTTTTCACTCCTTTGGCAGAAAGTGGTTCTCCAGTGGCTTCAGGTTTTGCTTTAGCCATGTGGAGTTGACTTTCCTTTGTACGTGTTTCCAAATCACTGCTTGAAGAATTCACTGGTTCTGTTTAGTTCAACAAAATGTGTTGAACACCCACAATGTACAAAATTCTAGATGAGATTGAGAGATGAGAACAACAGAGCTTATGCTGTTAGACAAGTATGGAATTAGTTATAAAGCACAATAGAGATCCTGAAAGGTGCTTTCATAGAGGTACCAGAAATGCAATGTGGATGGATGCAAAGGATTGTGGGGCATCGAGATGAGCGTGGCAATGGGCAACGGTCCTAAGGCCTGATGGCTGGATAGCATTCAGTTGTGCAAAGAAATGTAAGGGGTGGGAAAATATTTCTGGAAAATGTGCTCCTTCAGTTTGACTCAAGCATGGAGCACATGTGGAGGGGTGTTTGTGGATGTGAAATTACAAGTGCATTGGGGAGCATCTGATAGCAGGGGTGAATACTTGATATTTTGGGGGGAGTATGCAAAGGGGAGAGTAAAAGTTTTTGAGTAGGTCAGTGGTATGATTAGCGACTAATCTGGGGAGGATATGGCTGGAAGTACAGAATTGGAAGAAAGAAAGCTGAAACATGGCGAGAACCCACTAAGGCTGGGGGGTGAGGAAAGCATTGGAGGGGAGAGCCTGGGGGAAAGAGAGAGCCTGGGGAAGTCTTGAGTGTGGACTGAGTGAGAAGGGCAGCCAGGTTCTCAAAGAGCAGGTTCTAGCAATTGAGAGCAGGGCCACACCATTAAAACACGAAGCAAAACAAAAACCAAAAATAGAATTCCAAAGCAGAAGCTGGTTTTAGAGGTTGGGGATGGATGACAAGATGATCCCAACATTTTGGAAACGTTGAACTTGAGGTGTTGGAGTGCTATCCAGTTGGAGGTGTTGTCCAGCCTGCAGTTGGATGGGCTTTGTGAAATTAGGGCAGGAAGCCCTTCCTCAAGATTTGGCCCCTGGTTTTTGGCACCTGTGCCCTGAGGCAGAGAGGAAGAGGAGAAGAAAATCAGGACCGGATTTCATAGAACAGGAACACGCACATTTTGGGGAGCAATGGAGCTGGGCTCCGAGTCCTGGCTCTGCCATTTAGCTTCTGTGAGGGTTTTGGCAATTGATGTAATAACTCTGAGCCTCGGTTTCCCCACTGGTAAGATGGAGACCGCTGTTTTTTTCAACCTCAGAGAGCTGTGTGAGGATGAGCTGAGTTCATTAAACAGGTGCCAATATTGTCATTATTTTCCTAGGCTGAAGATTATGATTATATATATTTTTGTTAATTGAGATACCTTTCAATTCTGGGCTGGCATGAACACAAGCAAAGGTTGGGGTTTGTGACCTGTGAAAGCTGCTCTGGTTGGCATCTCTTCTTCAAGGAATTTCTGCTCCGACCCTTGGATTTTCTGTCTGGGTGAACGGTTGGTCACTTACCTCGGCATCAGTCAATAACAGGTCATGTTACCTTCAACTTTCGTGATAAGGATTAAATAATAATCTGCCTTCCTTTCTCTTCAGTTGGGTGTTCTGAAAATGAGCTCATTCACTTGGTTCTTTTGCGTGGTGTCCAGCCTGCGGCCTGCTTCCCGCTGCCTTGTTGACACGGGGAGGAAATGCTAAGGAAGCTTTCTTCCTGGGAGTAGCCCTGCCTCCAACCCTGTGTCTTCAGAAATGTTGCTGAAGGCGGCTTTCCCCTGATCATCATAAATCACAAACTTTACGGCTCATCCATTCTAGAAATCATGTGCAAATGGCAGCCATGTTGTTCTCAACGGAGCCCCACAGGCATCCGCTAAGTAAACTTTGGCTGATGCGGGGGGAGGGGGAAACCAGGACCTCTGGACCAGTTTGTCAGACTACTTCTGGAAGTCACCCAGTGCAGAACTGTGTCACAGGTAACTGGCAACAAAGGAAAGCGCTTGAAGTTTGCATTTGACCAGAGTCCTACTGGGGAGAGTATTTCATTTGAAATGCCTAGACATTTCACTTCATTTTTATTCAAATTAGTTGGCCTGGCAGTCCAAGCAGTTCAAGGGTGGGAAGCATCCTGTGAGGGGCTGAGCCCTTTTGATTGTTCCTTTTTAAACCCCTAGAGACACAAGAGTTCTCTTTCTGGAGTTTGGGAGCAAAAATCAGTTTGAAGAGCTGCTTACCTACAATACCTCTTCTTGCCCTTGTACTGTAAACCTCACCAAAAACTTGGAAAAAAGCTATGTCGCTTTAATTCGTATAACAGGGAACTCCTAAATGAATAATCCTTTAACTCATATAAAAGGACAGGTTAAATTTGGCCAGTATTTTAAAAGCCCTAGAAATTTGGATTAAATATTAGCATTGTGTTTGAAATTTGCACATGATTTCTAGAATGGATGAGCCGTAAAGTTTGTGATTTACGATGGATTTGAACTCCAGTGAGCTAGAGTCCCAGCCCATGGAGTAAAGCCAGTAATGTTCCCTTTCCCTCTGGGTAACTTGAATTTAGGAAAAGCTTCCTTGGCAGATCAAGTCACCTGCTCAGTCAAAACGAATGTCTCTGTCCCTGCATGATCAGTGCCCAGCTGCTACGGAGCCCTTCTCGGGGCGGGGTGGAGGAGGGAGTTTAGCCTAGAGGTTTACAGCTTGCTTGAGTCAACCCATTTTCTTCACCCTTTGGCTCGTTTCTTTTTCTCCACTGATTGTAAGGCGTAGTTGGCTTCTGGAAGGCTTTTTTGACAGTTGGATGATGGTTTCCCCACATCCCTGCAGCCTCAGTTGCTTTCTGATTTGGGCCCCAGGGAACAGCACACTGGGGAACAGATCTAAGAAAGAGTCTGGTGGTGTGTGAGAGGGTGTTTGGTGCCGTGCCCTCCTGTTCATAACAGCTGGTACAAAAGTTGCTTCTAAACCAGGCCAGGCTTCCGGCCTCTGCTGGGCAATCCTGGAGTCTGCCTAGAATTCCAGTTTAGGGAACACAGTTGATCTGTTTTGCAAGCCCTAGTTCAAGTGGCCAGGCAGAAGCATGGGCTCCTCCCTAGAAGCCAAGGCCCGTATCTGCTACCAGTTCTGTAGGCCTGCAGGTGACTCTGCTCTCTCCTTGTGGCCATCGGAATACACAGGGAAGGCTCTTCGTCATTTATCCTTTGGGGCCTTTGAGTAATGATGACTGATGAGAATGCAGAAATTTCTTGTTTCAAGCGGGTTTCTGAAAACTTGGGGAGAAAATAACGCTCTCTTCAGCTAATTAGCTCCTGGAGGATATTTCTGAAGGCTTTTCTCCTCTGTCAGAGTTGGAGGAGTCTTGCCTGCTTCTGGCTTTTCACTGAGCTGTGGAAACCTGTTCCCTCAGGGACACCTTGCAGCTCTTGTGCGGGCCCCTCCTGCGGTGTGTTGGAGAAGCCTGACTGAGCATTCGCCTGGCCTGGCTCCTCATCCCTGAGCAAGTAAGGCAGGGCAGTGTGACAAACATGAGTCACGGCTAACTTGATGTGACAAGACAAAACGCAGGGAATACCCAGTGATGGGGTATAAACTTGGTTGTAATTACTATGGACATGGTGATCTGGGAACTCATTCTCCTGAACCCTGATTCTACTTTAGGATCACTTTCCTTTGCCTTTAAGACCGTCTTACCACCAGGTCTCACCAGGGGAAACCCTCCCACCAGATGTCCTAGGAAAGTTAGAAAGTACCTGAATTTTGAGTTTGAGGGGCCCAGAATATTCTATCTCCATAGTGTTTGTTTAAATTAATTTTTTTTTTTAATGCTTCACAAGCAACTGGGGGATAGTTGGAAAAGGGTCCTGGTTAGAACAGAGGAGGGACCTTCCATGGGGTCAAGAGGAGGGGGAGAAAGGTAACTACCCGACCTTGAGGGAGCCAGAGAGGGGGAGGTGGCCGGTGATCTGCAACAGTTTGGCAGGAAAGATGGCTATTTCGGTGCCACGTGTAGCGAGTGTCCCCAGAGTGTCCCTCCCGCAGTGTGTTACATGGTGCACTCGACTCCCATTACAGACAGGTGGTGCACCCTGTGTAACCCAGAACCCCGGAGCAGCAGTGAGGAACCTGGCTGGTGGTCTCGACCATTCCAAAGCACTTACTTGTTTACTAGAATATGAATATAAATATCAAGCACTTACTTGTTACTAGAATATAAGCTCTGTGAGGGCAAGGATCTCATCTGTCTTGCTCCGCACTGTAACCCCAGCCCTGAGAACAGTTCCTGGAGGATGATAAATACTGGGACATGAAGGAAAACTCACACAGGCCTCTAGGAAGCCTTTGAGAAAAAAGGACCATGGCCGGACTTCACCTGACATAGGCCTTTCCCACGCCTGTCTCTGGGGCCCCGTCCCTCTGCCCTAGCCGCCCGGCCTCTGTGGAGCTGTCTTCGGAGGCCTCCCCCTCTGGGCACTGTGCCAATGGCCTCCCCCGGCTCTCCAGCGTGTGGAATGACTTTGAAAGTCGGTTGCTCCTATATTCATTCCTTCAGACTCAGGTTTTTGCTTTCCTCGGTGAATGCCATTCATTCGTGCGGCAAATATTTATTGAGGGCCTACAGTGTGCTGGAAGCTGGGACACAATGGAGGAAAACATACCCTCTGTCTTCCTCATCGGAGCGAAGGATAAACCGACCATGCTAACAGGATGGGGGGTGAAGCCTGGGAGTCTCCGAGACTCTTCCGCCCCTCCCGCAGCAGGTGCAGATCCCTAATGAGGGCTCCCTTGAGAGAGCAAACCGAGGTAATTCACATTTTTTCTCACCTGTTAGATGCCAAGGGCTGTGCTAAGCCCTTTGCACGTCTCACCTCATGGAATCCTCTAGCACCACACAAAGTATCCTTGCCTTCAGTGGGCACACACACCCGAGGAGACAGGACAAGTGACTTGCAGAGGTGAGGTCTGAGCCAGGTTCCTGTCAGGAAGCTCAGGCTCCTTTCCATCAGCCTGTTCACCTGCCTGAATTAGCAGTGCCTTTCAGTGAGGACATCTCAGGCGAGGAAGGAGCGACAGTTAGGGCCTGTGGGGCCAGCGAGGGAGATGTATTTGGGTTGGTGGCCCTGCCAAGCCCTTCTCGTTCCACCCAGAATTTGGCTGCCTTCTTTCTCCACCGGCATCGGCCTCAGGATTGAGGTGAGAAAAAGAGTAGGTGGAAGGAGGACGGGGCTACAGCTGCAAGTGTGGCAGACCCTTGGTCTTTTACTCATGAACGAGGAGCGACATGGCGGGAGGGGGAGCACTGGGCCCCGGGCTGGCGGGACGAGATGCTCTTTCCAGGGGGGGCAAGGGAATGACGTGAAAGCGACACTGGAGGTGGGCTTGCCGTGAAGCCGGAGTTACCTTCTGGAGCCAATCAGGCCAGGCCAGGCCAGGCGTCTGGGTTGGGACAGTCCCTGGTGTTGGCTGCGTTTTGTTCAGCCAGAGACAAGCGAGTTCTGTCTGTCGACAGAAGATGCATCTGCAGGAGTTGAAGCAGGGGCCGCTGGGACCACTGGTTCCCAGGCGAGTGCTCCTGACCCTGTCAGCCAAGGCCCCTGTCCTGGCCCTTCAGCGGTTGGGCGACGTCTTCCATCTCCTGCCGACTCTTCTCTGGGCTGTGCCCCCTCTCTCGCAAACGGTTCCCCTCCTTTCAGTATTCCTGTTCGAGCCCCGCTAGTCCAGCCTGCCTCTTCCTCCATTCCCACAAACTAGGCTGCATTTTGCACGAGCCACTCCAATTCTGGGAATTCTGCAGCCACCGACTTACAGGTACCTTGAAAGTAGAGTAGAGACTCCAGACTTTTCACGCCGGCAGCCGGAGGACTCCTGCCAGCGAGGGAGGCCTGGCCCGGGAGGGAGTCGGAGCGAGCTTCTCGCCTCTGCTCTGCTTCTCCACTTTGGACAAGCCCGTCGGTGTCTGCGAATGAGCTTCCTTCTCTATAAAATGAGGTGGTGGGGCCAGTCTGTATTGTCCCTTAGGAACTTTTCAGCTATGACATCATAGCGTCCCTTGGCTTAGCTCACAGCTCAGGCTCCCTCCTACCCAGAAGTTTTCCTTGCTTGCTGTACCTCTCAGCTGATTGATTATGTGCTAACCTGTGTATTCAAGGGTAAAAACTGGTTTTGGGGGGAGGTGAAGAAAAATCAATCTTTTTAATATATGAAGTACAGATACACACTATACTTGTGGGGGTAAAATTTCATGGAGGAGTGTGATTAGGGAAAAAAAGCTAAAAAGTCTTCTTAGAGGCCATTGAAGAAAGGTTGAGAAACATGGATTTACCCACAAAGGTGTGCTGGGTACTTGACATACTGGACAGGTGAATATTTGCTCCTTGTTAGGAGTCAATCTAGGGGAATGACCATTCTTCTTGTTTTGTTTCTCCCAAACCACGTGTCTTCTTTTCTGTCTTCTGAATTCTACTAAACACCTGCTTTCAGTGGGTTTAGAGGTGCATTGGCATATCCTGGTGGTCATGGCTTATATTTTTGTGACTTTTCTTCCTTCTAGCTATGGAATTGCTGGCTCTACCAACGTGACCGGTGATCAAGTGAAGAAGCTGGATGTCCTCTCCAATGACCTGGTTATTAACGTGTTGAAGTCCTCCTTTGCCACCTGCGTTCTTGTGTCAGAAGAAGATAAGCATGCCATTATAGTAGAGCCCGAGAAAAGGGTGGGTCTGCATTTCTACTGTGGGGGGAGGGTGTTCAGTGTAACCATCATCCTAGCTTTATAAATGGCCCCACTTGCTCAGCCAAGCTAGAGTCCTAGGAATCATCCCGTATTTCCTCCCCATCAGTTACCATTTCACAGATTCTGCCTTACTACCATATCTCACATCTATCCTTTACTGTCCATGCTACCACCATAGTTCATGCCATTATTACCACCCCCCCATGTACTCAAGCGTTAGAGAGACTCATATGTACTCATACTCATCCCCACCCCTAAATTTTTGTTTTCATGTTCAAGGTTCTTCAAAGTCTGCCTTCTGTTAACTACCTCTTTTTTCTTCATCTCCACCCACCAAATCGCCAACCTTCCCATTCACCTTTCTTGCCAATCTAAACTGCTCTCAGTTTCTATCATTGATTTATGGATTATAATCCATGGGGATTCCATTAATTTGATTGCTCTTTGAAGGCAGAGACGGATTATATTCTTTTCTGTATCCCGGCATCTAGCATAGTACCTGGCAGCTTGTAGGGGCTCAACAATAAATTGTTGTTGAAAAAGTGAATGAAAGAGTGTAGCCAGCTTTTGAAGAAGAACAACAATCATATGATTAAAAAAAAAAAAGTTTGAGATGTGATGTGAAGTTCTGTGGGCTTACCATCTTTCCCTGTTTGAGATGAATTGGGGACCAGAAGGAGTAGCATTAGAAAAAAGCAATTGGAAGATGAATTTAAAGAGGTTGCCTGATACCCAGTTTTGACCTTTATAAGAAGGGTGGGGAGCCACATCTGATTAGCTTGTTTTACATCATTCCTAAAATACCACTTCATGATTCAAAGTTCATGTTTTTCTCTGCTGGGCTTCCCCAAGGTAGTTGGCAGTTTTAGGCATGTGGATTGAATTTTGTGTTTCATATCCTCTATCAGTTACCCCAAACTTCCCTGACTATAATGTGCCTCGATAATAGGCATGTTTCTGTTTTCCAGATGACAGTTTCCTCTGCATGGGCCAGGGTGATTTGTTAAGAGCAATAGGTCAGGCAATCAGAGAAACCTCTTAATTTGATGCAGAACATTTAAAAACCACATCTTAAAGTGGCCAGTCTGGAGATGGAAAAATCCCCAGTGGTATTCAGGTTAACTCTCTCTTAAAAAAAATCTCTGGGACACCTGGGTGGCTTAGTCAGTGAAGCATCGGACTCCTGATTTCTGCTCAGGTCATGATCTCAGGGTTGTGCGATGGAGCCCCACATCTGGCTCTGTGCTGAGTGTGGAGCCCGCTTAGGATCCTCTCCTTCTCCTTTTGCCCCTCCTGCCCGATCCCACACATGCACTCTCTCTAAAAAAAAAAAAAAAATCTCTGCTTTGTAGCACATACCAATTTCTACTGTGTAAATATGCCCCATAGTTTATTTCAAGCTACCAACATGACATCACTGAAAGCAGAGTTTGGGAAGCGATGTGCACAATTAGGTCTTGGGCACATATAACAACCAGCTCTAGCACACCACTGAAAATCTGGTTCACAGAATGAAATTTTGGTAGTCCCATTACGACAGAGGGTTATGCCCTTTGGGAATCACGGTAGGGTTGTCTTGGGAACTCTGTGCACTGCAGCCGTGTGTCAGCTATAAGACGTGCATGAGAAGTTTTTTCAAATAGATCTTAATGTTATCTTTGCTTCAGCTAAGGAATTGTTACCTTTTTTTTCTTTCCCTTGTGAATAAGGAGAAATTAGTGACTAGCCTCATTTCTTTTTTTCCTTTGGCTGCCAGGAAACTCAGATCAAAATTATGATTCATCTATATCAGCAGTGTAGGAAACTATGACTTATTTTTCTGTTTCATCATCTTCATCTAGACCTGCTATTCTAAGTTATGTTTTCTCTGCCTAGTGATCCTTTGGGACAGATGTTTTGTTTTTTCGTTCTGTATGCCACCTCATACCTTCTATGACAGGCAAATCAGATTCACATTTCTTGAACTTTCTCCTAGATTCCCTTGTTTTATCCCCTTTGTGTATGCTCTTTGTTTTGTTATAATTTTAAAAGTAAAGTTGTATTTCCTTTTTTTTTTTTGCTCAGGGTAAGTATGTGGTCTGTTTTGATCCCCTGGATGGATCTTCCAATATTGACTGCCTTGCGTCCATTGGAACAATTTTTGGCATCTACAAAAAGGTAAAATGTAATATATCGAGCCCCTGGTTTGAAATAAAAAGTTAAGGTTGACATCCAATACTATTTCACTTTTGGTGGAGTGGGCAGAATGTAGGTCATGAAACTCTCTGAGGCTTGAGATAGGTTTATATCTCAGGTTCTGACTTTTCCAGCCTTAACTGCTTGCTGATGATCCATTAAGTGGTTTAAAAGAAAATATAGTAAAACATGGGTGGGAAGAGAAAGATACTTCACTTTTTTAACTATATCTTCCTTATGATGGAAAATGAGAATAAAAATAAGAGACAATATAGATTATAGTGATCATACTGTGTGAACTGAGAATTATGAGTATAACAAGAGATTATTTATGTCAAAATTGTCCTTTAAATTGTCTGAATCGGGGTCTGCAAACCAAGACTCGCTGGGGCTAAATCCAGCTTGTTTTCTGATATGTATAGCCTGGGACCAGAAAATACCCCCTTTTCATTTTTATATGGCTGAAAAAAAGTCTAAAGACTAATATTTTATGACCCATGTCATTCATATAAAATTTAATTTTCACTGTCCATAAATAAAGTTTTAATGGCATATGGTCAACTCATTTGTTCCCATATTGCCCTTGGCTGATTTTGAGCTGCGCCGTCAGGGTAAAGCAGCTGTGGTAGAGATGGTGATGGTAAAGCCTCGAATGTTTACTGTCTGTCGCTTTGTGAAAAGGTTGCTGTGCGCTGGTGCAGCTTGGGACCCGGACTCCTGCCCTGGGTCTTTCTCACCTGTGCGAGCCTCTCCTTCCTTCTTTTTCTTTGTGCATGTGTGCATGTGCGTGTGTGTGTGCACGCACGTGTGTGTGTTGGAACAACTCAAGTACACAGAGAAGTGAAAAACAGAATGAATACCCATGGGCCCATCGTAAACATTATGAAATCTAAAATACGTCATCTTGGCTTCAGCCCTTCTTGTGTTATTTTAGAAATAAAACCTCACAGACGTGGTTGAGCCTGAGCCCGTTTCTTCATCTCAGTGGATGAGGCAGCTTAGTTCAGCTGGTCTCTGAGTTTCCTCCCAGCTCTCTTGTTCCAGGAGACAGAGGCCACAGCTTGAGATGCGAGACCACAATTCGTACCTTATTTCTCAGAGTGACTTGTTGTCTAGTATTACATGTAATCTCCTTCCAAACACATGGCCGCCACGGGGTGGTTTTCTTTCATCACTAGAATGGATTTTGCCCTTTTGTCTTGGCCAAGAGGCAGATCCACATCGAGATCAGTTTGAGTAATAGAAGGTTTTAATGCTCATAACAAAAAGGCAAAGGCAACAACTCAGCTATTTTCCAGGTCAGACCATGAAACATACCATTCCTGTTATAGACATGGAGGGAGGTCATTTTCCCTACAAAGTATCAAATCTATAGTAGAGAGGTTCCCAGCAAAATTCTTCCTGTGAGGGAAGCCTCCTGCTTAATGACTTAACCAAAACTACAGGGGTGCTGATGTTTGCCTGCCCCAGTCTCCACCTCAGCCCCTCAGGAAAGACTTTTAAGGAAAGAAAAATCCCTAGAAAACTGAGAGCCAGAAAACTAGCTATCACCTAAAAAAAATCAAACCAGCTTGCAGTAGCAGCTTGAGTTATGAATGCTAAAACTCAACAACAAGTCTCCATGCTCTTCTTAAGAAACCTGAAGTGGCTCTCTGAAAAGACTGGGAAAAAAAATGAGTGTGACACCCACCTTTATGCCATTGCAGTTTTTAAACATCTTACTGATTGTTTGAAACCATTTGAAGGCTTATGGGGCGTAAACATTGATGTGTCTGATGCTTCAAATGACACATTTCCTGCTTTCTGCATCGGTGGTTCTGGGCTAGAAGTCATCTCCTTAGGCCACAGCATTGGTAACTGAACCTGGCAACAGTGATCAGGCCTTTCCCATGTGATGCCTGGAAACAGGTTCCAGAGGTGTCTCAAAGGGGCACATGGTCCAGTGTCCCAGAGAGTTCCTGCCGAGGAGACACCCAGAAGGGGTAGAATTCTCCTGAGGTTGAGCGACTATCATGGTTAGAATGTTTGTCCACATATTGAATCAACATATCTCCCTATTGCTCATTTGGCCTTTTAGAGCATCCGAAAATAAGGTTTTTTTTGTCTTTTTGTTTTAACGTGTTTGGAAATGGCTTTCCTGCCCTGTCCTCCCTTCCTTTTAAAAAATATTTTTTTAAGCTAAACATCTTTTGTATGAGAAGATTTTAGACCTCTCTCTAGTGTGGTCACCCTATACTGGACATAATCTAATTTGTAACATCTTTTAAAAATATCCAGTCCCCACAACTAAACACAGAGTTTCAAAAGTGCTCTAGCAGTTTCAGAATCCAGTTCAAGTCCTTTAACTGAGCACAGCGAGACTTATACACTTACTAATTAATAACCATATGGAATGTAGCTTCTGGACAGTGACACTTGCAGTTCTATGGGATCTCGGGCAAGGTAACCGTGAGCCTCTTGTTTCCTTATCTGTAAAGGGGAGGTACTGAAAATTAGGAATAATGACCTGAAAACAGTACCTGGCACATAAAAAGTGCTTGATTAAGTATTAGCTATTAATATTACTTGTTTTGTGTATTAATATCCAGTGGACAGTATCAGAACTCTAACTTAAGGAAGGAATGAAAGGAGGGAGGGTGGAAGGAAAAGAAGGAAGGGAGAAGAAAATTACTGGTTTTCATAACTAGAAAGCCCAATGGATAGATTTGCTTCAGGTGCCGCTGCATTGAGGGCCTCCGACCACGCCATCAGGAGACACTTCCTCTCTCTACTACGTTCCTCCTCTCGGGCGAACGGTAGCCAGCAAGGCCAGGCTCACACCCAGCCCTCCCAGTAAGTCAAGCGGAAGATGCAAGCCTCTCTTCCAACAGTTCCAACAGGAATGTCATCTCACTGGATCTGATTGGCTTGGCTTAGGTCACGTGGCCATGCTATAGCCAATCACTATGGCCTGAGGCAGGCGATGATTTAGTTGGCCAGGCCCGGGTCATGTGCCCACCCGAGAGCGGAGAGCAAGGGAGGCGGTATCTTAAGGAGATTAACGTGCAGTTACCAGCGGAAGGGTGGTGGATGCTGGCCAGGCAAAACCAGCCCATCTTCACTGCCGATTATAAACTCCTTGAGGGCAGGACATCGTCTTAATGTATGTTTTGTAGGCTAGTGGCCTAGCGCGATAGAAGGTGAACAATATTGGCTGAGTTATGGGGGACTCCGAATGCTCTGTGAGCCCTTGTGACAAGACAAGGGGGATACCCACATCGACCAGATTTTCTCCTCCACCACCTCAAGTCTCCAGAATCCATGGTGTCTTCCTCTATACCCCTTATGAGGTGGTGGGAAATAAAACAAACCAGTACCTCCGACAGGTTGTGGCCCAGGATAGGCAGAGAGAGGTAGGGTCTAGGAGCTTTCTAATTTTGCCAAGGGCTTTATGGGACTTGGTGGGTCCACGAGCACCTGCATGAGAATGTGATGGATCCCTGGACCAAAGGCCTTCCCTGCTGGGGTTTGAAGGAAGGAATTCATGCATTCGAAAGATCAGGCTAGGGGCGCCTGGGTGGCTCAGTTGGTTAAGCGACTGCCTTCGGCTCAGGTCATGATCCTGGAGTCCCTGGATCGAGTCCCGCATCGGGCTCCCTGCTCGGCAGGGAGTCTGCTTTGCCCTCTGACCCTATCCCCTCTCATGTGCTCTCTCTCATTCTCTCTCTCTCAAATAAATAAATAAAATCTTTAAAAAAAAAAAAAAAAAAAAAAAGAAAGATCAGGCTAGGAAAGAATTCCTCCTCATCCACGATTCCATGGCATTATTTTCTCTTTGAGTGTGTGGATCATAGGCAATGTTACCATTTCTTATTCTGTGGCAGAGAGTAAGATTATTAGGTGACAACATTTCAGGAAAGGCTGTTCGCTCCTGCACCTTTGGCACGGGCAGGGGTGGATGGTTCTGGGTGAGGTGGATCTCTGAGGGATTTTTCTTAGGGCAGAAGCGATTATTCCAAGCCTTTAGGGGCTCCCAGCCAACTCATTTGTCTACATATTGCTGGTCTGATTTCTCACGGCCCTGGCAGGGTTAAGTAGTTGTGATAGAGGATAGTTAGAGGCCCGAGTCCTCCCCTGTGTCACTGGCTTTGAAGGAAGCTGGTTCTGTTTTTAAGGCTGGGCATTGGTAAAATTTGGAGTTTGGGTAAACAACTCAAATTTTTGATAGTATGTTTAGTCTTGTGTTTAGATGCAATGCACTATTCTGTGAACACAAAGCAAACTAAATCAAATAGCTTGACCTAACCCAACCAACCAACCAACCAACCAACCAACGAGCCACCTATGTGAAAACCATTTATTAAACACAAGGAGTGGGGATGAGGGGGAAAAGGAGAGAAATGTCCTTATGACTCTGCCTTTTACATAAACTTCAGTGTCAGAGTCACGTATGGTGCACAATAAAATGCAGATTCTCAGGAACACCCCCCCCCCCCCCCCCCCCGCCTTTAGAAAGTCTGGCTTAGTAAGCCTAGGCTACATCCCTGGGATATGCATTTTTAATAAGCGTCCCAGGTGATTCTGATGCATGTGGTCTCTGGACCACACTTTCAAAAAAGTTCCAGGAAAGGGGCGCCTGGGTGGCTCAGTCATTAAGCGTCTGCCTTTGGCTCAGGTCATGATCCCAGAGTCCTGGGATCGAGCCCCACATCGGGCTCCCTGCTCGGTGGGAAGCCTGCTTCTCCCTCTCCCACTCCCCCTGCTTGTGTTCCCTCTCTCGCTGTGTCTCTCTCTGTCAAATAAATAAAATATTAAAAAAAAAAAAAAGTTCCAGGAAAAAAATTACCAGGAATGTTTTTGCTGGGATGACCTCCATTTCCAGCATTGTGATATAGATGCTCATACTTGTTTTTAGCTACTGGAATCTCTGGTTGGGGAAGGAATAAATGAAATTGGCAGAAATTGCCCGTTTTCGTTTCTGTTTAAATTCCAAGTAGGGTATTCAAGCTGAAAGATTTGTTTGGGGTTGTTTTGAGGACCAAAGAAGCCAATCAAGTGTTAATAAAGAAGATCATTATCTTCTTATCATTATCAACCCTTGACTAGGAGCTATGCCCTTAAGGTGTCCCCTTCCTTAGTATCAAACTGTGGTCACATGACCCACTGGATTGTGTTTTTAATGAAACAAAATAGGAAAGATTAGAGTGCATGCTATGTTCTAAGCGTAAGCATTTCTTTGTGTAGTTGTGTGTGCGAGTGTGTTGGTACTGGTTTGTGGCATAAATGTATTTTTTACTGTGGGTGTGGTAAAAAAAATGGAAAGCAGCTGCCCTACCCTGTCCTGACTCTGGAGAGCTAGTCCAAGTCCCCACCTTTCTGAGAATTGCTTGGATGCGTGAGTGTCCACTGAGGCACGTGCCGCAACTGGCAAGAACTCATAAAATCGATTTCCTCGCCAGACTAGCAGTCCTGCAGCCCAGTCTTAATATGTTTAAACAAAGATGGAGTAGGCAGGTGGAAGACATTGATGCCGTAATACGATTAAATTAGTGGGAGCTGGCAAGAAGGCATGCTCTCTTTTGAAAGTGATAATGGAGAAATGAGGGAATATCAAATTAGTAAAATTGGAGGAGGACCCTGATTGGAAAGAAGGATCCAGATGCAGGAAATCTGCCGTATGGGGGCGGAGAGGCTGCCGTGGTAATATAATCAGGATATTACTGATGTGTGGAGGAAGGCCCCGCTGGGAAGATACCCAGTTGCATTAGGAGAGCGCACCTTGATAATGCATCTTGCTAATGACTGAACTGGAAAAAAGAAACACAACACAAAACAAAACAAAAAAACATGTTGTTTTGTTTTCTTTCTGGTCCTAGAGTTCAACTGATGAGCCTTCTGAGAAGGATGCTTTGCAGCCGGGCAGGAACCTGGTGGCTGCTGGCTATGCCCTGTACGGCAGTGCCACCATGTTGGTCCTGGCCATGGTGAATGGCGTCAACTGCTTCATGCTGGACCCGGTGAGAGACCCCGTGGGAGGTTGGGTGCTTGGCTGGGGACTGTTCGCAAGGCTCTGTTATTTGTGTGGGCGGGTGAGAGGGGGTATGTAGAGGTGGGAAATGAGGCCCACAGAGGGCCAGAGATGATGGAGTGGGCAAAGGGGTGGGGGAGATGGAGGAACCACGTGTACATCATGAGAAGATTACTGAGGTGAGAAATAATATAATAATATGGAATAATAATATTCCAGAGTATAAGGGGGGTCTTTGTTCCAAGATTAATTCTGTAGAACAGACATTATTCAACTGACTCAAATGCCCACTGAGTCCAGGCAGGCCATATAAATGAATGAGGTGTGCTGGGGAAGGAAGGCCAAGGGCAATGGTGGGGGCGGGGGTAAGCTGGAGAGGTCTAGCGGTTGTTACTATTTGGGAATAGGGGCTCAGTCTTGCCAAGGCTTCCAGTGTCTCAAGTAACAGTGGATTAAAAAAAATGTATTATTTCTAGATTTGTAAAACATGTGCTAGCCAACTAAAACACATTTATGGACCAGGTGGGGCCGGTAGATGGTCTATTTGCCACCCACTATGTCCATGACTAGCTTGTTTTGCAGAGGTGAATGGGTGTCCCAACTGATGCAGTGGATTGCCTTGTTTCTTCAAACATAGCTACCAGATCATTTGATGTTGTGCATACGCAGATGAACGCTCTGTGAATGCTTGCAGTTTTGGTAAGGCTTTGATAAACTCAAGGAAGAGAAAATAAAGAATGAAATGAAGATAAGTCCTCATTCCACCTTAGAGAGAAAAGCTACTTAGTGGAGAGGAGCCCAAGGTGCCACGAAAAATATTCATCAACAGCTTGAATTTGTGGATGATTTCTTCCACGTGTGTATTAATTGGAGTTATTTATTCAGGTAGATGACAGTTCCAATGGAGCTGATGAATTGCGGAAAGAAGTCTCCTTATTATATTTGGCCCAACTCAACCTACCGTTGAATATAGAATTCAGTAGGCGGGCACATTCATCATGCACTTGATCCAGTGCCCCAAAGGGAAAAGAATTGGGTTTATAAATACCTTTTGGTTTTAGACATGTCCTCCTATGACAGTAATGAAACTTTATTAATTCGGCGCTTTTTGTGGACACACGGAACACAGGGTACACACGGCTGGCTGGAATCGGGCGGGAGACAGGTATAGCTCCTGGTGAGGCCCCGGGCTTCGTGTGCGTGGCAGGTCGTAGCAATGAGAATGTAGGCTGCCTTGGCCCCCTGTACTCTTGCACAACTGGACTTTGGCTCCTTGGAAGTACCAGCGCTTAATAAATAAACAAAGGTAGGAGAACAACACTAGATTAAGCCTCCAAGTGGGGCGACCTCAGGGGAACATAGTGGCAGAACCGGAGCAAAGTTCACCCTGAGCCCAGTGCACAGTTTCTGGAATCACTGAAGTCTGCAGATGTATGGCTTTGCTAGAGATTTACTGCTTCCCCAGACATTCTTCTAGTGACTTCTCTGTTACCTTTGAGTTGATGGACCTGTAGAAAAAATGAAATCTTTTCTTGTCTCCAGGTCATAGACCGGTGTCTCTGGGAGTCAGTTTCTGTGTATGTGATAGGCTTTTGCCACTCCGAGTCCTAATGGCCCCTCAGTGTTTGGAAGAACAGTGCAGGCCCGCTGTCATAGTCCCCTGCTGGGGCCGCCATCTCATTAACCCACTGCTCCCCCCGCTGCCTGCAGGGCGAACCTCAGGACCCCTTCAGCGCTTTCTATTCATTTTGGCTGGCGGTTTCTGCTCAAAAGACGGAGACAGCTATATGTGCGTTTCCAGCAGGCTTGAACCCTCAGAAGGCTCTCAGACTCTTGTGTGTGCGTGCAGGAGACTTTCCTCCTTCACGTCTTGGGTGCTCTGGCCAGGTGCCAGGGCAGGGCGTCGGAAAGCATGGCTGCAGGAGCTCTGCAGCACCCACTGGGCGATGGCTTGCTTTCAGGTCTTCTTCTGTAAAGATACCTAGCTAGTGAGTTCGTTTTCTGATTATAAAAGAACATTTCTGCAGAACTGTGGCCAGAATTTTTGGAAATACAAAAAAAAAAAAACAAAAAACAACAAAAAACCATAAAAGAAAAAAAGAATCACTCAGGTGAAACCTTGCAGTGACCACTGTTAATTCTAGTCTTTTTCTCCTTCCCCTCTTCCATCCTCCTTCCTGCTCTCCTAGTCCTCCTTCTGTCCCTCCCTCTCTTCCTTCCTTTCTAGGTCACACTCCCTACCTGCAGGAAGGACTCTCTGCGATGGGGGTAAATGGCTGGGGCACCTCCTTTCTTCTTAGCTCTTGCCTCCAGGGAGCAGCCCCCTCCCGACCAGGGCAGAGCTTCAGTCAGCCTCTTCTCAGGACACGTGGGAGCTCCAAACAGTCCTCAGTCCCGGGCAACAGGACCTAGGTGACGCTTTCTCTCCAGATTCCGGTCTCCTCTAAAGCACCTCAGCCCCAGAGGCATCAGCTCAGCAGTGGAACTTGGTGGCAGGACCGAGTTCTGAGAAACGTGTTGCAAATCAGCGAGCAAAAGCACCCAGGGTTACAGAGGCTGGGAGTCCAGACTCCGGATTCTCTTCCCTTCTGCGGCAGCACAGAGAAGGGACACGTCATCACGGCAGAAATGGAAAGCCGAGAGCACTCCTGAGCACGCCGGTGTGACTCCGTGCCCACCTCTCCTCATACCCCACCTCCTGGGTGCACCAGCAGAATTTTTTTTTTTTTTTGCAAAATTGTATATTGCTTTGGACGCACATTTCCCCTGCCCCCCGGGGGGCACAGCTGTTTATTTTTTGTTATTTTATTACTATTTTCTCATCCTGATAAGTGTACTCTTTAATCCCCATCCCCCGTTTCCCCACCCCCCTGCCCACCCTCCTGTCTGGTAACCAGCAGTTCGTTCTCTATAAAGACTCTCTTTCTTGGTTTGTCTCTCTCTTTTTTTTCCTTTGCTCATTTGTTTCTTAAATCCCACTTGAGTGGATGCACAGTTCTCATTCTCCCTCAGGTTTTGCTGCTGTGTTAGGTATTTCTGCCCTCCCTACTTTTGTCTGTTTTCTTTCTTCTTTTACTGAAACCATTTGAAAGCCCAGTCAAGAGTTTCGATCCCTGGCATCTGCAGCAGCCTCTTCTCTCCTCCTGTTTCCTTTTCGCCCACTGACTCTGCCCCGGCCCTGTTCACAATTCCTGGAGTGGCAGGTCGGGGACAGGGTGTCCCAGGGCTGGGAGAGGCACCTTGTGCCCCCAGCCTCAGGACCCCGGGCGCAGCGCAGCCTGGCCCCGGAGGAAGTGGCTCATCACCTGTCCGTCTCCTTCCCTTTCCCAGGCCATTGGAGAGTTCATTTTGGTGGATAAAGATGTGAAAATCAAAAAGAAAGGAAAAATCTATAGCCTCAACGAGGGCTATGCTAGGGAGTTCGACCCTGCCGTCACCGAGTATGTCCAGAGGAAGAAGTTCCCCCCGGTAAGTGAGGGGCTCTGTGGGAGGGCCCCGAGTTATGCACAGATCTGTTGGTTCATGATTTACCCTGGAGGCTAAAGGTGGCAGGGATGGCAGGGGCTTGGACTCCAGTGTGCACCGACCCCATGGCGAGGTTCCCACCTCGTACTGGGGACTGGAACTCCTGCCCTCGGATGTCAAAGTCCGAGGGTCCGTTTCAGCCTCTGCCGCTTTCTGCTGGCAGGAGAAAATCAGGACAATAAAGTCAGCCAGATGAGTGAGTCCATGGCAGTAAAACATTTTGCTTCTGTGGTCCCCGATCTCGGATGGTACAGAACACGGTTCTCGTACCCAGGTGCCTGCCCTGGGGTGGCCAATGGATTTCTGTTCGCCATCTCAAGATTACGAGTGTCCATCTTGGTACCTTTCTGAAGAGGTTTCAAATCACTGAATACAAAGAGAAGAAAGGGTTGTTTACAGAGCTAGTTTTATGTAGGAATATCCAATTTTGTCATCCTCTTCAATGCCTTTGAAAGCTGCTATGTGATGAGGAGGAAGCCCAGACCTTGTTAGGATGACATTCAGGGCCTCCTGGCCGGCCCCAGGCTCTCTTTCTAGCTTATCTCTCCTTCCACCTTACCCTGCTTTGCCTTCCCACCCGCTGAACCCTGCACACACAAAGTGCACCGGCTTCCTCCCCAGGCCCCAGGCAGATGGCATCTGCCTCTCTGGGTTGCTGTGCTTTGCTTGGGCAGGTCCCACGCCCCCTTGCCCGGCTCCTTGGCTTTGCAAAGTCCTTCTCAGCCTGCAAGGTCCTGCTGAAAGGTACGATTTTGTGATGCCTGTTCCAACCCTGTAGTCAGAATCAACGACACCCTCCTGGGGGACTTCTGTAGGTAATTTGACCCTATTATGAGAGGTGTAAGAGGCGGTCTGTTTCTGCTCCTGGGGCTCAGGATTTTCATCACATTTCCTAGCGCAGCTCCAAACACGCACCTTGTAGGTGCTCATTAAATAAATGATCATTGAACCAGATGAGCAGAGAGGACGCAGAACTCTCTTTTCCATGACCCTAATTATTGTTGGTCTCAACCTTGCAGGATAACACAGCCCCTTATGGGGCCAGGTACGTGGGCTCCATGGTGGCTGACGTGCACCGCACCCTGGTCTATGGCGGGATCTTTCTGTACCCTGCGAACAAGAAGAGCCCCAATGGAAAGGTAATCAAATCCCCTGAAAAGCTGTTGAGAGGTGCCTGGGTGGCTCAGTCTTTAAGCGTCTGCCTTTGGCTCAGGTCATGATCCCAGGGTCCTGGGATCAAGCCCTGCATCAGGCTCCCTGCTCAGAGGGAGTCTGCTTCTCCCTCTGCCACTCCCCCTGCTTGTGTTCCCTCTCTCGCTGTCTCTCTGTCAAATAAATAAAATCTTTAAAAAACAAAACAAAAAAACGTGGTTGAGAAGCAGTGGATTCCATTTGCAGCCCAGGGGATTTGATATAGGGAAGAAAGAGAGATTACAGTAGCTGTTATATTGCTGTTATGCTCTGCAGTACGATACTGAGGATATCTGTGGGATATTCTTTTCTAGATTGGAGGCTGTCTTAGTTAAAGCCAGGTGATACCAGCTCGGAATGGTCTCGTGAGAGCCCTTCCATTGCTAAAGATAAGTAACAGTGTTACGGTCAGGATGGGTGCTTCCAGTGGGTGGCCTGGGCAAAATGAATGCCATTCACAATGTGAAATGAAACAGTTCAGCTTCATTACCAAGGCAGAAAATCAAATATGTATCCAAATAGAGGTTTCCTTTGATTGCTTTCAAAAGGCGTAAAATAGAAATAACTAATGAGCTGACATTGGCTGCTTGGAAAATGATACCTTCCTAGGGAAGGAAAGAATGTCTGGGGAAACCTAGAGCTTTCAGGTGAGCTGTCAACCACCGAATGCACTGATCTAATGCCGACAGCGTCCCAAGGCCGTGGGGTATGGGGCGGGGGGGGGGGGGGGTTGCTGTGCTTGCTTACTCTGGCTAAGGGACAGCCCACTTCTCTTCCACACCGTGACAATGTCTTTCCTTCCCAAATATTGTCCCCTTGCTTTCCCCAATAGACAGATTGTCTTTTTTTTTTTTCAAATGTGAGAGAAGGAATGGGAATAAGAATCCCCTTAAGATAGTTAAAAATGTGTATGTTCCAGATATATTCAGATGCCTCTTTACAGCTGGTGGTGTCTAGTTCATTGAAGGTATTCTTATTTACTTAAAACACCACTCTTGCCATCACCACCTCAGGCATCCCAACCTATGTGATTAGCCTACTCTGTCGCACTTTTCTTTAATGCCTCAAAAAATTGTGTCTTAACACGAATATTGAGGTTCCTCCTTTTTTTTTTTTTCCTGTTTTGCAAATCTGGCCATGACACCTGTATGCAAATACAGCCAGGAAACACCTGCAAGAAGCTGTCTGCTCAATATGCAGACTGCATGAAAATGCAGACAGTAAAAAAGTTAATATTTAAAAGTAAATGCCGAGATGTATAACATACTCAATCCCAACCCCCGAAGCCTTCGGAGAATTATAAAAGGAATGTGTACAGGGTTGCAAACAATATTATACTGTTTGGAGAAGCCGGTCTGCTTTCCAGATGTCTGCAGCCAGACACGACCATGGACGTTTAATGCTTTTAGAATAGGCAAAGCTCCATCCAAAACACACAGAGTCACTCATTAGGTCCAGTTTCCGTGCTATAAAGAGAAGGGAACCATCAGTTCTGCCAAAATGTCATTCAGTCCTGAGTCCAGGTGGTCTGTCTCACATTCGCATCAGGCACTCTGTTGCTGGCTGTGGCTTGATGAATGGTTTAATTTAACCAAATGGTTAAATTAACCACTAGGTCTTAAGAGGCAGCCTTGGGGGTGAGGACTATTACAACCTCACAGAAGGAAAGGGAGAGTATCGGTTACCTTGAAAAGTCCCACCAGCTCTGCACTAGTTTGCTATAGAACGCATCCCTTTTTTTTTTATGTAATAATGAGCGTGCTGCTCGTGGCTCTTTTTTCCAGTTGAGACTGCTATACGAATGTAACCCAATGGCCTACGTCATGGAGAAGGCGGGAGGATTGGCTACCACTGGGAAGGAAGCTGTACTGGACATTGTTCCCACTGACATCCACCAGAGGGCGCCAGTCATCTTGGGGTCGCCTGAAGACGTGAAGGAGTTCTTGGAGATCTACAAGAAACACGCTGCCAAATGAACTGGCCTTGCCCACACCAAAAAGAATTGCCATTTATCAGGACCTTTTGTCTCCCACAGTGCTACCGCTTTCTGGCTCCACACATTCCTAGACAGCAGAAATAAAAAGCATGGATATTTTCACCATCAGAAGCTGTGTAGTACCTGGTGCTGCTGTTCTATCTCAGTAATGCCACTGGGCATATTTTGAGTGGGTGGGGGAGAAATAAACATATCCTTTCTAAAAAAGAGTCTTCCTTGCTTTGTGTCAAATAATAGTAGTAGTGGTAATAATAGCAGTGAATGCATATCACAATAGATAACTCATTTAATTTTCACAACCTTATGAATTAGGTAGTCTATACAAATAACCCCTTTCACAGATGACAGAATGGAGAACGGAGAGGGGAAGTCATCTGCCCAAGTTTCCAGCCAGTGAGCGGCTGCGCGGGGATATGAACCCAGGTAGTCTGGCCAGGAAACAGAGTTAATGTATCGCGTCTCCTGCGTGTTGTTCGTTCAGGTCTGAGCGCACAGAACTAACCTGGGCAGAGCTGTTTACACCTTCCTGGGTATTGGACTACCCATCTATGACCTGTTGGCCTCACATGTGGGTGTAACCCTCTGAGTCGCAAATGAAGGCTTACTACTCAGTGGTGACTTTTCTATAAAAACCATAACACTCTGTTGAACAACAAAGCCTAGTCATTCCTAAGGTCTAACCATAAGGAAAAAGATGCATTATAAAAGGAAATACAATTTGTTGCCAGCAAGTATATTTCTCACTAGGCTCTCTATATAAGCAGTTTCTCCCTTAGCTGACCGTGGACTAGAATCCCAAGATCATAGCAAGTTATCTGTTAAACATCTGTGGACTTTCTTGAGCTCTAGATTTAGGCATATATGATCATATATAATATGTTATTTGCTATGTAGATATATAAATTAATATATTAAATAATCAGATGTTTAACATTTAATATTTTAAATAATTTATTCAAGTATATTTAATGTATTAATATGTTAAAATATAGATTATATATTTACTTGTGAGCTGCCCTTCACTGGTGAGGATGAACGGATGGTGCTTGCTGAGCATTGTGTGGAGGCCTGGCAGGAACCCAGGTCTGTTGGTTCTCAGGCTCCACGTGTCATGCTGTTCCTAAAATGGGAGCTCCCTCCTACTCCTAATCAAAAACACATAATGTTCTCTTTGCAAAGGAAAACACCCCCTTTAGCCACTCAAATATTTGGCTGCTAGGGATTTTCTAATAGGTTCCTCAGTAATAGCATTCGCAGGATTTGTAGAGGTCCCCATGCCTCCCTGCTGCCACCTACAGGTCTGATTTTGGTTCTTAGAGGTTCCATAGCCATATTCCTCATGTTCCAAGTTAAAATCATGCCTGGATGTAAGCCTAGATTCGAAATATTTTAAAGTATATCAGTAGAAGAGTTTCTCCACAATGGCATGCTTGCTGTTTTGTGTCTTTCACCAAAAGCTAAGTCCAGTTTGACTTGAAGCACCTGTCTGTCCTGGCTTTGCCACCATGCTATGTCATTGGGCATTTGATGGGACACCCTGTGACCAGGAAGGGGGTAGAAACTCCAGATGAGCATCATTGTTCTCAAAGTTCTCAGAGTATCTGTGGTCCCTGGTGCCCAGCTTTAGAATTGGAAATAATTTCAGGATGACTCTAGTGCCCCCTCTTCCCCCCACCCCAGCCAATGACATGTCCACATCCAAATCCCTGGAGTCTGTGAACATGACCTTATTTAGAAAGAGGATCTTTGCAGATTTAATTAAATTAAGGAATTTGAGATGAGATTATCCTGAATTACCGGGTGGGTCCAAAATCCAATGATAATGCGTTTTTATAAGAGACACACAGAGAATGCAATATGAAGATGGAAGCCGAGACTAGACTGATATGTCCACAAGTCAAAGAAACCAAGGAATGCCAACAGCCACCAGAAGCTGGAGGAGCCAAGGAAGGATTCATTCCTATAGCTCCAGAGGGAGCACCCAACAAAATGAAATACTTACATATAAATCTAACAGGGATGCCTGGGTGGCTCATTTGGTTAAGCAGCTGCCTTCGGCTCAGGTCATGATCCCAGGGTCCTGGGATCGAGTCCCGCATCAGGCTCCCAGCTCAGCAGGGAGCCTGTTTCTCCCTCTGCCTGCTACTCTTCCTGCTTGTGCTCTCTCTTTCTCTCTGACAAATAAAATCTTAAAAAAAAAAATCTAACAAAATATGTGTAAGACCTACAAAACTCTGATGCATGAAATCAAAGAACTAAATCAATAGAGAGTTATTCCATGTTCATGGATAGGAAGACTCAATATTGTCAAGATGTCAGTTCTTCCCAACTTGATTTACAGATTCAATGTGATCCCTACCAAAATTCCAGTAAGTTATTTTATGGATATTGACAAACTAATTCTAAAGTTTATATGGACAGGCAAAAGATGCAGAATAGCCAATATTGAAGGAGAAGAACATAACTGGAGGACTGATGCTACCCAACTATAAGACTTACTATAAATCTACAGTAATTAAGGGTGCCTGGGTGCCTCAGTCAGTTGGGCGGCCAACTTGATTTCAGCTCAGGTCATGGCCTTGGGGTTGTAGGATCGAGCCCTGCACTGGGCTCCACAGTCAGTGTGGAGTCTGCTTCTCCCACTCCCTTTGCTCCTCTCCCTGCTCATGTTTGCTCTCTCTCTCAAATAAATAAATATTTTTATTTTTATTTTATTTTATTTTATTTTAAAGATGTTATTTATTTATTTGACAGAGAGAGAGACAGCAAGAGAGGGAACACAAGCAGGGGGAATGGGAGAGGGAGAAGCAGGCTTCCCGCCGAGCAGGGAGCCCGATGCGGGGCTCGATCCCAGGACCCTGAGATCATGACCTGAGCCGAAGGCAGACGCTTAATGACTGAGCCACCCAGGTGCCCCTCAAATAAATAAATATTTTTAAAAATCTAGAGAAATTAAGACAGTGTGGTATTGGGGAAAGAACAGACAAATAGATCAATGGAACAGGATAGAAAGCCCAGAAACAGACCCCCATAAATGTAGTCAATTGGTCTTTGACAAAGGAGCAAAGGGAATATAATGGAGCAAAGATAGTCTCTTGAACAAATGGTGCTGGACCAACCAGACCTCCACACGCACAAAATGGACCTAGACACAGACCTTATACCCCGCACAAAAATTAACTCAAAATGAATCATAGGCCTAAATATAAACCGTAAAACTCCTAGAAGATAATATAGGAGAAAACCTAGATAAGCTTGAGTATGGTAATGACTTTTTAGATACAACACCAAAGACAGGATCCATGAAAGAAGTAATTGATAAGCTGGGCTTCATGAAGATGAAAAACTGCTCTGGGAAAGACAGCGTCAAGGGGATGAGAAGACAGGCCAGAGTCTGGGAGAAAATATTTGCAAAAGACACATCTGATAAAGGACTGTTATCCAAAATATACAAAGAACTCTTAAAAATTCAACAATAAGAAAACAACTGCTTAAAAAGGGGGCCAAAGACCTTAACAGACACCTCACCAAAGCAGATACTCAGAAAATAAGCATATGAAAAGATGCCCCACATCATATGTCATCAGGGAAATGCAAATTAAAGCAACACCCCTACACACTTTTTAGAATAGCCAAAATCCGGAACACGGACAACACCAAATGCTGATGAGGATGTGAAGAAACAGAAACTCTCATTCATTGCTGGTGGGAATGCCAAGTGGTACAGCCACTCTGAAAGACAGTTTGGCAGTTTTTTTATAAAACTAACCACACTCACTATATGATCCAGCAATCATAGGACTTTATACCTACCCAAAGGAGCTGAAAACTTACATCATGCAAAAATCTGCAGAAGTCATTAATAGCAGCTTTATTCATCACTGCCAAAACTTGGAAGCAACCAAGATACATACCCTTCAGTGGGTGAATGGATAAATACACTGTGGTCCATCCAGACAATGGAATATTATTCGGTGCTTAAAAGGAATGAACTATTAAGCCATGAAAGGACATGGAAGAAACTTAGATGCATATTTCTAAGAGAAAGAAGCAGAAATGAAAAGATTACGTGGTGTGTGATTCTAACTACATGACATTCTGGAAAAAGCAAAACAATGGAGACAGTAAAAAGATCAGTGGTTGGCAGAGGTCAGCGGGGGAAGAAAAATGAACGGGAAGAGCAAAGAGGATTTCTGGGGCAGTGAGGATACTCTGTATGATATTATGATGATAGATGTATGTCATTATACGTTTGTCTAAACCCATAAAATATGCAACACCAAGAGTGAGCCCTTAGGCAAACTACGGACTTCGGGTGATTATGATGTGTCAATGTAGGTTCATTCTTTGTAAAAAATATATCACTGTGGTGAGTGATGTTGGTAATGGGGGTGGGGGGCGGGTGCTGTGCATGTGTGGGTGCAGGGAGAAATGGGAAATTTCTGCACCTCCTCTTGATTTTATTGTAAACCTAAACTGCTCTAAAAAAAAAAATCTTAATTTTTTTTTTTAAAACACATAGCATGATGAGAATAAAAGTAAAAAGCACAGCGGTTACCACAGAATTAAAACATAGATCTAACATGGGCTGGTTCCACTTTAATTTTGTTTTCCACTTGAAGTACTTTCCTATATATTTTTTATGCATTGCAAACCGGACTTGGTATATTATAGGAAAGTAGAAATTGGATTCTTGGTTTCCCATCTTTGTTTTCTGTTATCTTACAAAGTTGAAGCTTAAGCTGATTTCATCGGTGTGTGAAGAAAAGTAAGGTGATCCCCAAGGAATCAGATTCCCCATGTGGAGTAGCTTACAATGGCCTCCGTGTCCCATGCTCAGGTACATAGTAAACCCTGCAGTCCTATGGGGGCAAATGTGTGGATATTTTTAAACGTTTTGCCACAATTGCATTTTTTTTGTTATTTTTTTGCCTGATGGAATTGTTTCTTATAATAAAATCTTTTCTGAGTGACAACTTAAAAAACAACCCCATATGTTGGGATTACATGGGAGAGTGTATGTAAATCCTCTTAGTAGGGTTTTGCTAACAAAGAAGTGTCCCTCAGTTGATACTCTAGAGCCACCTTCTAGATCCTTGTCTTTGTCTTCAGATCCTGATGCAAGAGCAAGATCGCCTCAACTGTCAGGAGGGTCTGCTTGTCCTTACTCACTTAGGCTCAGGTCCGTGAGCATCCTCCACCAAGCAGAGCGAGGCCACAGGGAACTTCGGGGTCTCTGGTGTATCGGTGCCATTGAAGTGAATGTAAGCCGGGTACTGCTCTCCCTTTCGCCTGGCTTCCACCATGGCCACTCTGTTTCTACCCTGTTGTGTGCCCTGAAAGAACTTTGGCATTTGCTGAAAGGTCGTCCGTTGCAATTTTAGACCATTGGGTAACTTGAACTTCTAACATTTAAGTGTAGCTGCAAAGGGGTGTGATTGCTGCACCCAGCTGTCAGCCCGGGCCAGATGGTGGCAGAAATAGCGGACCCTCCCCTGTTCCCTTTATGGATGAGTCACTGAATAAATGGCACTAGTCAATACCGCTTCATCCTTGTCTCCAAGTTCTCCAGGCTTCTGCTTATTCTTCCATCCCGTGTGCCAGGTGCAGAGCTTCTCCGGGTAGTTTGCCCTGAAGCACTGGTTGGTTGGTTTCACTTCCAATCTCTTGTTAACAGATACTTTATAAAACATAATATAACGAATTACAGGAAAGACCAGTGAAGAGAGTTATCATTTAAGCAGAGTTGGGGGAGATGAAACAGTTCTGGAGACAGATGGTGGTGAGGGATGCACCACACTGTGAATGTATTTGATGCCACTGCACGGTGTGCTGAAAAATGGTTAAAATGGTAAAAAAAAAAAAAAACAAAAACAAAACCCTGGAAAAATGAAACAAAAAAAATTACATACAAAATGCAGTCCCCGATTATTTAGTATTAGATTGCAATTTCATTTAAATTTAAATTACATTTTATTGCTAGATTTATTGATTTTTTAAAAAAAGATTTTATTATTTATTTGAGAGAGAGAGAGAGCAGGGGAGAGGAACAGAGGGAGAGGGCGAAGCAGGCTTCCTGTGGAGCAGGGAGCCCGATGTGGGGCTCGATCCCAGGACCCCGAGATCATGACCTGAGCCGAAGGCAGATGATTAATTGACTGAGTCACCCAGACACCCCTTATTGCTAGATTTAAATCACATTTTAATATAGACAGAGCAAACATAACATAGGACAATTGCAATAGAAATTTCTAAATACTTTCAATTTTTCTACTAACTTTGTCATGGACTGGTACAGTTTGCAGACTGTCCATGATCCATTCTGTATTTTGTTCTACAGTAAAATGAATTTTTTAAAAAATGTAGTTATTTGAGTTTAACACACATATAGATTCAAATTGCCGTCACCATAATTAGGATACAGAACAGTCCCATCAGGCAAAAAACCCCTCCCTTGTCCTGACCCTCTCCACGCCCCTAGGCCCTGGCAACCACGGAATTGTTCTCTTTATATTTAATTTTGTTTTTTCAAAATATAAATGGGATCATACCATATATAATCTTTGAGACTGGCTTCTTTCACTTAGTACAGTGTCTTTGAGATTCATCCCAGGGCTGCATGCAACGAATTTGTTCCTTTTTATTGCTGAATATTAGTCCGTTTTATGGATCTACCCCAGTTTGTTTATTCATTCACTGGAGAGCATTTGGGTTTGCAGTCTCTGATATGATAAATAGAGCTGCTATAAATATTCATGAAAGGGTGTTTGTGAATGGACATTATCATTTCTCTAGGGAAGATGTGAAGGCCCACTGAACTGGCATTCTTTTGCACCATCATGTGGGAAATCCTTTGATGACAATGTTGTACTTCAAAGGAAACCTGGAAACCAAGAACCAGGACACTCTCTTCTCTTGTATTCACTTACTGGCCCAGAACTCCTAACATCCAGCCACGGATCTTCCGATAATTATGTCAGAAGAATCATTGTTGATCTCCCACTGGAAAGACAAAACTTAGTTATTCGTTAATAGCAACATGACACGGCAAGGTCACGTAGAAGGCTCCCTCTACAGTTCTTACCATCCCCCGCAGCTCTCAGAAAAGAAAGAGGGCTTTCTGGTCTAGATCCTGGTGATATCAAAATTAAAGTGTTCTGACAGAGCACGTGCCCCTCCACAGATGTATCTTACCGAAGGCTCACACAAACACGTGCACAAAGTTATGGAAGCTTGTTGAAGCACTGTTTCAAGAGCGAACGCTTCCAAAATCATCGAACAGTCCGCACCTTGGAATGCAGTGTATCTCTGTGTACTGACAGGGATGTATATTTCCAAGGTGTTTCGCTGTGGCAGCCACATGAGATGGGTTGACCCATGGATAGCAGTGCCCACCTTCGTAGCAAGGGGTCCTCATATCACACAAATCTGGCCAAAGCTATGTAGGAAGAAGTCCACTGGTATGTGTGTGTGTGTGTGTGTGTGTGTGTGTGTTCTGGGGAAATATTTCTTTTCTAATAAAAGGGAACTAATGTGATTGGAGCTCCCTTCTCCCCCTTTGGGTCTTCAATGTGGGCTAGACATTCAGAATGGTGGTTGCCTTTTTTGTGCTGTTGAGAGGTCCTACCTGGGAGGCAGAAGCCAGCTGACCAAGGATAACAGAAGAGTCAGAGGGGCCCCTAATGGAACCTTTGAATAGCCAAATAAATGCCAGCAGCCACCTCCTAGCGAACTCATGAGAAAATACGAGAGGGGGCGGAGCAAGATGGCGGAGGAGTAGGAGACCTGGATTTCGTCTCCTCTCAGGAATTCAGCTGGATAGGGATCAAACCATTCTGAACACCTACAAACTCAATAGGAGATCAAAGAAAAGAAGAGCAACAACTCTCTGAACAGAAAAGCGACCACTTTTTGGAAGGTAGGACGTGCGGAGAAGTGAATCCGAGGCGATATTCGGGAGGATAGACGGCGGGGGAGGGGCCTCCGTCGGCCGCTTCTGGCAAGTGATAGAGCCACAGAGCACAAAATCGGAACTTTTAGAGTCTGCTCCGCTGAGGGACGTCACTCTGGTGGCGAAGTGGGGGGTGGAACCCTCGCGGGACAGTGTGGTCTCAGGACCCTCGGGGTCACAGAAAGACCGGGGGTGCCTGAATGCGGCAGAGCTCCCAGGGATCGGAGCAGGGAAGCCGGCTGGAGAGACGGAGCCCAGGCGCGGGCTCTCAGCTCGGGGTTGCCATAAACCGTGATCCACGGCACAGTCGGGCCACTGCTCCTCCAGCAGGGACCCAACAAGCGGCAGATCCGGGGAGACTCACCTTCTTCCCCCGGGAGGAGAGGTGCGGGAGCACACCGCAGGGATCTGCTGGGTTTGGAGACTCCACCCGGGGTCGGGTGCCAGATAGAAAGGCGCGGCCACAGGCCGGGTGAGCGAGGAGTGTGGCCGGAGACCGGGGAGACGGGAGTGACTGACGGCTTTTCTCTGGGGGCTCGCTGAGGAGCGGGATCCTGAGTTCTCGGCTCCTCCGGGGCGGAGACTGGGAGGCCGCCATTTTCACTCTCCGCCTCCAAAGCTGTACGGAGAGCTTGCAGGGAACAAAAGCTCCGGAGAGCAAACCCGAGCAGATTACTTAGCCCGGACCGGCAAGGGCGGGGCAATTTTGCCTCCGGCAAAGACATTTGGGAACCACGGCAACAGGCCCCTCCCCCAGAAGATCCGCGAGAACAGCCAGCCAAGACCAAGTTTACCGATCAATGAGAACGGCAGAACTCCAGCGCTAGGGGAACACTGCACATAGAATTCATGGCTTTTTTTACCATGATTCTTTAGTCTTTCAAAGTTAATTATTTTTTTTAACTGTCTTTTTTTCTTTTTTCCTTTTTTAAAAAAAAACATTTTTATTTTTCATTTTTAAAGTCATATTCTATCCCTTCATAGTAGTTACCCGTATTTTTGGCATATATATATAAGTTGTTCTCTCCTTAAAATCTTGAGATAGTTTCTTCTAACAGATCAAAATATACTCTAAATCTCTAGTGTATGGTTTTTTTCTACTCCCCTGCCTGATCACATTCTCTCCCTTTTTTCTTTCTTTCTTTCTTTTTTTTTTAATCCTCTTCTTTCTTTTTTCAAACAACTTATCAAATCCTTTTTTAAAATTTTTTATAATTTCCATCTTTACAGTCATATTCCATCCCTTCATCATATCAACCCTTATTTTTGTACATATATAAGTTTTTCTTTCTTTAAAATTTTGGGAGGGACTTTCTTTTAACAGACCAAAATACACCCAAAATCTAGTGTGTGGCACTGATCTATAATCCAGCCTGATCATATTTGATCACATTCTGTTTTTGTTTTGTTTTGTTTTGTTCTGCTTTTGTTTGTTTTTATCTTTATCTTTATCTTTTTTCTTTTTTTCTTTCCTTTTCTTTTTTCTCTCTTTCCCTTTCTTTTCCCACTGCTTCAGGTCTTTTCTGATTTGTTTAGAGTATATTTTCTGGGGACGTTGTTACCCTGCTAGCATTTTGTTCTCTCATTAATCTATTCTCCTCTGCACAAAATGACAAGACGGAAAAAATCACCTCAACAAAAAGAACAAGAGGTAGTACCGACTGCCAGGGACCTACTCAATACGGACATTAGTACGATGTCAGATCTAGAGTTCAGAATCATCACTTTAAAGATACTAGCTGGGCTTGAAAAAAGCATGGAAGTTATTAGAGAAACCCTTTCAGGAGAAGTAAAAGAACTAAAATCGAACCAAGTAGAAATCAAAAAGGCTATTAATGAGGTGCAATCAAATATGGGGGCGCTAACTGCTAGGATAAATGAGGCAGAAGAAAGAATCAGCGAGATAGAAGACCAAATGACGGAAAATAAAGAAGCTGAGAAAAAGAGAGATAAACAACTACTGGATCACGAGGGCAGAATTCGAGAGATAAACGATACCATAAGACGAAACAACATTAGAATAATTGGGATCCCAGAAGAAGAAGAAAGAGAGAGAGGTGCAGAAGGTATAATGGAGCAAATTATAGCAGAGAACTTCCCTAATTTGGGGAAGGAAACAGGCATCAAAATCCAGGAAGCACAGAGAACCCCTCTCAAAATCAATAAAAATAGGTCAACACCCCGACATCTAATAGTAAAACTTACGAGTCTCAGAGACAAAGAGAAAATCCTGAAAGCAGCTCGGGAGAAGAGATATGTAACCTACAATGGTAGAAACATTAGATTGGCAACAGACTTATCCACAGAGACCTGGCAGGCCAGAAAGGACTGGCAGGACATATTCAGAGCACTAAATGAGAAAAATATGCAGCCAAGAATACTATATCCAGCTAGGCTGTCATTGAAAATTGAAGGAGAGATAAAAAGCTTCCAGGACAAACAAAAACTAAAGGAATTTGCAAACACGAAACCAGCCCTACAACAAATCTTGAAAGGGGTCCTCTAAGCAAAGAGAGAGCCTAAAAGCAACATAGACCAGAAAGGAACACAAACAATATACAGTAACAGTCACTTTACAGGCAATACAATGGCACTGAACTCCTATCTTTCAATAGTTACCCTGAATGTAAATGGGCTAAATGCCCCAATCAAAAGACACAGGCTATCAGATTGGATTAAAAAACAAGACCCATCGATATGCTGTCTGCAAGAGACTCATTTTAGACCCAAAGACACCCCCAGATTGAAAGTGAGGGGGTGGAAAACCATTTACCATGCTAATGGACACCAAAAGAAAGCTGGGGTGGCAATCCTTATATCAGACAAATTAGATTTTAAACCAAAGACTGTAATAAGAGATGAGGAAGGACACTATATCATACTTAAAGGGTCTATCCAACAAGAAGATCTAACAATTGTAAATATCTATGCCCCTAACATGGGAGCAGCCAATTATATAAGGCAATTAATAACAAAAGCAAAGAAACACATCGACAACAATACAATAATAGTGGGGGACTTTAACACCCCCCTCACTGAAATGGACAGATCGTCTAAGCAAAAGATCAACAAGGAAATAAAGACTTTAAATGACACACTGGACCAAATGGACTTCACAGACATATTCAGAACATTCCATCCCAAAGCAACGGAATACACATTCTTCTCTAGTGCCCATGGAACATTCTCCAGAATAGATCACATCCTAGGTCATAAATCAGGTCTCAACCGGTACCAGAAGATTGGGATCATCCCCTGCCTATTTTCAGACCACAATGCTTTGAAACTAGAACTCAATCACAAGAGGAAAGTCAGAAAGAACTCAAATACATGGAGGCTAAAGAGCATCCTACTGAAGAATGAATGGGTCAACCAGGAAATTAAAGAAGAATTAAAAAAATTCATGGAAACCAATGAAAATGAAAACACAACTATTCAAAATCTTTGGGATACAGCAAAGGCAGTCCTAAGAGGAAAGTATATAGCAATACAAGCCTTTCTCAAGAAACAAGAAAGGTCTCAAGTACACAACCTAACCCTACACCTAAAGGAGCTGGAGAAAGAACAGCAAATAAAGCCTAAACCCAGCAGGAGAAGAGAAATAATAAAGATCAGAGCAGAAATCAATGAAATAGAAACCAAAAGAACAGTAGAACAGATCAACGAAACTAGGAGCTGGTTCTTTGAAAGAATTAACAAGATTGATAAGCCCCTGGCCAGACTTATCAAAAAGAAAAGAGAAATGACCCAAATCAACAAAATCATGAATGAAAGAGGAGAAATCACAACCAACGCCAAAGAAATACAAACAATTATAAGAACATATTATGAGCAACTCTATGCCAACAAATTAGATAACCTGGAAGTAATGGATGCATTCCTAGAGATGTATCAACTACCAAAACTGAACCAGGAAGAAATAGAACACCTGAACAGACCTATAACCACTAAGGAAATAGAAGCAGTCATCAAAAATCTCCCAAAACACAAAAGCCCAGGGCCAGATGGCTTCCCAGGGGAATTCTACCAAACATTTCAAGAAGAATTAATACCTATCCTTCTGAAACTGTTCCAAAAAATAGAAATGGAAGGAAAACTTCCAAACTCATTTTATGAGGCCAGCATTACCTTGATCCCAAAACCAGACAAAGACCCCATTAAAAAGGAGAATTACAGACCAATATCCCTGATGAACATGGATGCAAAAATTCTCACCAAAATACTAGCCAATAGGATCCAACAGTACATTAAAAGGATTATTCACCACGACCAAGTCGGATTTATCCCTGGGCTGCAAGGTTGGTTCAACATCCGCAAATCAATCAACGTGATACAATACATTAACAAAAGAAAAAACAAGAATCACATGATCCTCTCAATAGATGCAGAAAAAGCATTTGACAAAGTACAGCATCCTTTCTTGATCAAAACTCTTCAGAGTATAGGGATAGAGGGTACATACCTCAATATCATAAAAGCCATCTATGAAAAACCTACAGCGAATATCATTCTCAATGGGGAAAAACTGAGAGCTTTCCCCCTAAGGTCAGGAACGCGGCAGGGATGTCCACTATCACCACTGCTATTCAACATAGTATTGGAAGTCCTAGCCACAGCAATCAGACAACAAAAAGAAATCAAAGGCATCCAAATTGGCAAAGAAGAAGTCAAACTCTCACTCTTTGCAGATGATATGATACTTTATGTGGAAAATCCCAAAGACTCCACCCCAAAACTGCTAGAACTCATACAGGAATTCAGTCAAGTGGCAGGATATAAAATCAATGCACAGAAGTCAGTGGCATTCCTATACACCAACAACAAGTCAGAAGAAAGAGAAATTAAGGAGTCGATCCCATTTACAATTGCACCCAAAACCATAAGATACCTAGGAATAAATCTAACCAAAGAGGCAAAGGATCTGTACTCAGAAAACTATAAAATACTCATGAAAGAAATTGAGGAAGACACAAAGAAATGGAAAAACGTTCCATGCTCATGGATTGGAAGAACAAATATTGTGAAGATGTCAATCCTACCTAGAGCAATCTACACATTCAATGCAATCCCCATCAAAATACCATCCACTTTCTTCAAAGAAATGGAACAAATAATCCTAAAATTTGTATGGAACCAGAAAAGACCCCGCATAGCCAGAGGAATGTTGAAAAAGAAAAGCAAAGCCGGCGGCATCACAATTCCAGACTTCCAGCTCTACTACAAAGCTGTCATCATCAAGACAGTATGGTACTGGCACAAAAACAGACACATAGATCAATGGAACAGAATAGAGAGCCCAGAAATGGACCCTCAACTCTATGGTCAACTAATCTTCGACAAAGCAGGAAAGAATGTCCAATGGAAAAAAGACAGTCTCTTCAACAAATGGTGTTGGGAAAATTGGACAGTCACATGCAGAAGAATGAAACTGGACCATTTCCTTACACCACACACAAAAATAGACTCCAAATGGTTGAAAGACCTCAATGTGAGACAGGAGTCCATCAAAATCCTAAAGGAGAACACAGGCAGCAACCTCTTCGACCTCAGCCGCAGCAACTTCTTCCTAGAAACATCGCCAAAGGCAAGGGAAGCAAGGGCAAAAATGAACTATTGGGACTTCATCAAGATAAAAAGCTTTTGCAAAGCAAAGGAAACAGTCAACAAAACCAAAAGACAACTGACAGAATGGGAGAAGATATTTGCAAATGACATATCAGATAAAGGGCTAGTATCCAAAATCTATAAAGAACTCATCAAACTCAACACCAAAAGAACAAAGAATCCAATCAAGAAATGGGCAGAAGACATGAACAGACATTTTTCCAAAGAAGACATCCAAATGGCCAACAGACACATGAAAAAGTGTTCAATATCGCTCGGCATCAGGGAAATCCAAATCAAAACCTCAATGAGATACCACCTCACACCAGTCAGAATGGCTAAAATTAACAAGTCAGGAAATGACAGATGTTGGCGGGGATGCGGAGAAAGGGGAACCCTCCTACACTGTTGGTGGGAATGCAAGCTGGTGCAGCCACTCTGGAAAACAGTATGGAGGTTCCTCAAAAAGTTGAAAATAGAGCTACCATATGATCCAGCAATTGCACTACTGGGTATTTACCCCAAAGATACAAAAGTAGGGACCCGAAAGGCTACGTGCACCCCGATGTTTATAGCAGCAATGTCCACAATAGCCAAACTGTGGAAAGAGCCAAGATGTCCATCAACAGATGAATGGATAAAGAAGATGTGGTATATATATGCAATGGAATATTATGCAGCCATCAAAAGGAATAAGATCTTGCCATTTGCAACGACGTGGATGGAACTGGAGGGTATTATGCTGAGCGAAATAAGTCAAACAGAGAAAGACATGTATCAT
>NW_022589773.1:5122239-5236133 GCF_004348235.1 Phoca vitulina | reverse complement strand
AAAAAAAAAAAAAAAAAAAAGAAAATACGAGAAAAACAAGCCCCCGCATATCTAAATCATCTGAGTTTTCTCTTACTTGCAGCTAAACACATTCTGATTGAAATAACTGTCAGAAGAAAAAAATCCTATTGCAGAGCCATGTGTATATTCCTCTATTTTGCAAAATGGAATTATATATGTACACATAATAGTTATATATACATCTGGGGCGCCTGGGTGGCTCAGTCGGTTAAGCGTCTGCCTTCAGCTCAGGTCATGGTCCCAGGGTCCATCCCGCATCGGGCTCCCTGCTCAGCGGGAAGTCTGCTTCCCCTTCTCCCTCTGCCACTCAACCTGTTGTGCTCTCTCTCTCTGTGAAAATAAATAAAATCTTTAAAAAAATAGTTATATGTACATCTAAAATAGTTACATATACATCTAAAAACTATAACAATAGTTATATATACATCTAAACTATATGTACACATAATAATTAAATATACATCTAAAATATATACATCAAAAATAGTTATATATACCTATAATAGTTGAGAGATACTGAACACCTACTATGTGACAGGCTCATCTTATCACTTCTAATCCTGACAACCACTCTATAAGGTAGATGTTTTACTGCTCTTCCCATTTATAAGAGAGGAAACTGAGGCTTCAGAAACTTTCCCAGGATAACTAGCAGACAACTAGCTTGGGACTCAGTGTCGGGTCTGTGTGCCCCTGCAGAAGGTTCTTGGTCCACCCTATGCAGGCCCCCACCAGCTCAGTTAGTCCTAGAGAATAGGTTGGGGGCTGGGCTGGTGGTGAGGACTCTCACTTTTCTTTCTTATTTTTTTTTTAAAGATTGTATTTATTTATTTGAGAGAGAGAGAGAGAGCACAAGCAGGGGGAGGGGCAGAGGGAGAAGCAGACTTCCTGCTGAGCAGGGAGTCCCATGGGGGACTTGATCCCAGGACTCCATCCCAAGAACCCTGGGATCATGACCTGAGCCGAAGGCAGACGCTTAACCGACTGAGCCACCCAGGGGCCCCTCACTTTTCTTTATATATTTCCGTAGTGTTTCCTTTCAGTAAGCAAGTAGTATTTTTGAATTAGGAATTAATAAAACAACCCTGATGTGAGGCACTGCGCTAGGAATATAATCTTCTTCTTCTAGATTTGGTTATCTATTATGGATACCCACTCAGTCATACATGCTTTTTGGAAATAAGAAGCACCCTTTTCAAACGTTTATGAAAGACCCCCTGGCTAAGCGGTCTCAGGATTGACATTATCTTATTACGTGACCTATACCCCAGATAAGCTATCTGCCAGTCTGCCTCCCATAGGCACTGGGGAATTGGGTTCTGCGATAGATCTATTTGAAGAATCCTGAGTCCTTGAATGAGAGGGTTTTATGGATCGTTCTTTAGTGGCTGGATTTCTCATCTCCCACCAGTTACTAAAGGGTTGCTTCCTAGGATCTTTAAAAGAAAAGGTTCATCAAGAGAAAGTAGATGTGTGTTTCTGGGCTGCCCGATTCTATTTACAGCTTGCTTATGGTGCTTTGGCAGCCTACCAGATCAGCCTGCCAGAGAGATTTCCTTGAGGGCTTGCCCAGTTATCTTAACCACGTGGGTCAGGGCACTTTTTCCTTAAAGGTCCTGGCAGGGCCGGCAGGAACCAGCTCTGATACCAAGGAGCTACAGCCTGTAGAGATAAGCAGGGCTTCCTGGGAGAAAAGAAGGATTTGAAAAGTTACCCGCCACGATGTCGGACAGAAGCCCCTTCGAAACGGACATGCTCACCCTCACTCGCTACGTTATGGAAAAGGGGCGTCAGGCCAAAGGGACCGGGGAGCTCACACAGCTACTGAACTCCATGCTGACGGCCATCAAAGCCATATCCTCGGCTGTGCGCAAGGCTGGCCTGGCCCACCTGTGAGTCCGGGGGAAGCAGGTGCGGGTGCTCAGACACGCAGGGATTCAGGCCCAGGTGGGGCATGGGCAAAGCTGCAGGTGCTTGGGCCAGCTGCCGTGTCAGGAGCTATTTGCCTCTGCGCCCTGGAGGGGAGGCGCTTTTAAAAGTTTCTGTTTGATAAAGGGCTTTTGACTTGTTTCAAGAAAGGAACAAAATACTTGGAGACATGGTATGGAAAAAAAAAGATAAAATTTTTCTTTTTCCTTTTCTTAATATATAATTTTTCCAGTGGCCATGTAATATAAGCTCAGGGGCTTGTTGCATTAAAAATATAGGTTGAATTATGGTGACTTGTTTCTTGTGGCACAAAGAAAGAGCAAGGAAGACTTATTTAGCTTTATGCTCTTTAGCAGATATGAGCATTTTCTTGCCATGAACTTTGACAACGTGCTAGGAGCTAGGAATCATTTACAAAATAACTTCCTGCCCTGAAGCTCCAGTCTTACTCTGGAAAGGAGTCTTTTGCTTTAAAAACAATTTTGTGTTTCTTCTCTGTGACTCTTTATCTTCTTCTCTACTTGGTGTGCAGGAAGCTGGGAGGTTCTGGGTTTAGGAGGAGGGAATGCAGAGCGTTCTTCCACTTTGTTCTCTTCTGTACTCTGTCCAAGCACAGGACGAGGCCAAGTTCATGCTACAGCTGCTGACTGTCACAGCTGCTGACCTTAAAAAATAAGTCGCTTATCTTACCAGCAAAAATGAGTTTATTGGGGAATAGCAGAGAATTGCAATCTGGGACAAGCAAGCTATGTCAAAAACCATAGGCTGGTCTAACAAAGGAGAAGAAGGTTATTTTACGGAGGAGGAAACTGAAAATTGTTGTTTTGAACAAAAGCAAGAGTTCAGGGCCATAATGATTTCTTACTCGCTGAGTTGCTGGGGTAGTCCATTTCTTGTAGGAGATGCGATGTGCATCTTTTCCTGTGGGAGCCTGTAATTGATGATTTCCTGGAGGATTCTTCTGTTGGGGTTTGGAATTGACAACACTTCTGGAATGACCTCCAGCGGCACTGTGTGAGGGCTCCCCCTTCTGGCCTCCTGACTCAATTTTTTTTTTTTTTTTTTAAAGATTTTATTTATTTATCTGACAGACAGCGAGAGAAGGAACACAAGCAGGGGGGTGGGGGAGGGAGAAGCAGGCTTCCCGCGGAGCAGGGAGCCCGATGCGGGGCTCCATCCCAGGACGCTGGGATCATGACCTGAGCTGAAGGCAGATGCTTAACGACTGAGCCACCCAGGCGCCCCTCCTGACTCAATTTTAGTGAGGTTTCCCTCTATTAATTTTCATACAGCCAAGTGTCCAGTTTAAGTCTGCGGTAAAAAGAAGCTGGCTTTCTCTGGGGTTCCATTTTCTTAGTAGCAATTCCAGTGGCGGTCTTCTCAAAAGTTGAAGGGACCCATTATTATTATTCCTCCAAAAATGAAATAACAAAAAGAAATATCAAAATCTAATAATTTAAAATATTAATTCTTAACAATTTAGTACTTTTAATACCAAAAATTTGATAGTGTTATGGGGTACCTGGGTGGCTCAGTCGGTTACGCATCTGACTCTTGATCTCAGCTCAGGTCTTGATCTCAGGGTCATGAGTTCAAACCCTGTGTCGGGCTCCACACTGGGAGTGGAACCTACTTAAAAAAAAAAGATGCATTATGATCTCCTTTCCCTGCTTATTATTACCTCATTCAGCAATAATGGCCAAGCTCTACGATTAAGAACTTTCATGAATATGAGGTGCAGCCATTTGCGTCTGTCCTGCTCCTATGAGATGATGGGCCATACTGAGTGACACTAAATAGTGACTTTACCTGTCCCTGTATATGGGCCCTGCTATGCTTAGTCATTTTCTGGGCCTCTCCGCTGCTTGCTGCCATTTCAGCATTAGCTGCCCACTTTAATGGGTTTCTCCTCTGTGCAGGATGCTTAGGCAGGCAGCGGCTGCCGTGGTAGGGTTGTACTAATCGGCTTCAGAACTCTAACTTTGTGGCTGTTGAGTGTCCAGATGAAGCAGACTCAGGAATTGGATAATAGGGTGTTTATTGAACTTGGCTCTTCCTTCCATGTGATTGTCTACTCTTGTCAGGACCTCAGTTGCCCATTTGTAAACTGGAGGGGATACTAACAGCCCCTAACTTATAGGGTTGTTGTAAGGCTTAGTGAATCCATAGGATGAAGATTTCAACAGTGCCAGATCCATAAGAAATGCTCAGTAAATGCTCCTTATTGCAGTGGTTCCAAGCCCAGATCTGGGGAAATATGCGGGGGGCTGGTCCATGCTGCTGATTGTCCCCTAGGTGGCAGGTACAGCCCACTGAATCAAGATGTCAGACTCCACCTTTTTCTCAGAGGCTGAGGTCCTCAGGCTGGCAGGAGCCCCACATCCTGCCAATTCAGATGACATCCTTCCCCTGGCTCCTCAGTAAGAAACACCAAAATGGCAGTGTGAGAAGCCCATTGTCTGGAAATTCCTTCTTTCTAACAAAATGCTGAGATTAATAAACAGGACCCTGGAATTGCTTCTCATATTACTAGAAGGTCGCTCTCGGTCCTGGAGCAATTCTGCTCATGAAAATGGGACTTCCACATACTCCTGCCCCTTCCCATCCAGGGGACCTCAAGCCCCTCATTCTTTTGCTTCCTTTTTCTGGGAAGACATTTTTAGGTGCAAACTTAATGAATGCAAAAGGGATCAGAAATTTTCATGTTTTTTCTTCTTTTTTGTCCGCTCATTGTTGTAGGAAGAAGGGAAAGCTAGAGTGCTTCTTCTGGAAACATCTTCATGGTTTTCTACTGTCAGTGGTAGAATATCCCATTTAAAAATTGTCAGTAAAGCTTTTAGATTAGTTAAAATGGTAAAAGATATTTTCCTGTGGGTTATAAAGCTCTCTTGCATCCATGACCTAACTTGAAGCAGTTGTCAGACAATTAGATCTCATTATGAATGAGCTTCCATTCTTTCTGGAAGGAGGGGTGTTGATGGGGGTTAAGGGTAGAGGGCACCTGGAGGAAGGCTGTCAGTCAAGGAAGAGGGTGGGAAGTGAGTTGTCCCCTGCTTAGGGTAGATCAGTGGTTCTCAACCCTAGCTACCTGTTAGAACCACCTGAGGATTCCTTCAACAAATAAATGGGATTAAATAAGGGAGAAGTAGGGAAATTACTTTCCTGCCTTGCCTTCTTCATAATTCAGTGAATATGTATTGAGCATCTACTACTTCCTTGAGCACTATGGAAACCAGCACAGTAGTAGGCCAGTGTTCTAGCCTTCACTGAGGAGACAATCCAGCAGGAAAGGTATTTGCATGAACAGATCGTGAACTGCTGTGGGAGGGACGACAGGGGATGTGCCTGGTCTGTCGTGGGACCACGGAAGCTTCTGGAAGGGATCAGGAGGGAGAGTAGGGAGAAGCTGATGGTTGGCAGACAGCATTCCTGTGGGGGAAACACAATGAGTGAAGGTGAAAAGGAGAGGAGCAGCTTGCTGGGTGCCGGTGGCCACAGGACCTTTGTAGCTGTTGAGATGAAAAAGGCTTGAGTGGGGTAATAGCCATGCCACTCTTGGGGGAAAGTGTGGGGGTAGGGTGACAAACTCGGGGGTACCTGTAAGGCAAGGGTGTGCCTGGTGGATTCTGGAGGCGAGACTGGCTGAGCGAGGTGAGTGGGCCAGAGTTTCCTTGGTTGGGCCTTAAGCCCTCTGTGGGGAACCTGGGAACTCTGGGTGAGACCAGAGTGATCTGGTTGGCATTTTAGAAGGATCCTGCCCATGAGGGTGGAAGCTGGGAGAACTTCGCGTTCCAAAACATAAAGCTAGATAGAATTTTTCTTACATTGCTTGAAATGGTAGTGAAGAACAAAATTAAATTAGTTAATTGTGACCCCGAGTTTCCTTCTTAAGGAATGCAAAGCTACCACAGAACGATTTTTCATTCGGCCCACCAGGCCACTATTTGAGGGTAATCAAGAGATACTTGAGATTTCAGTGCTGGAAAGCCATGGGCCTTTACTTGTTGGAGTCAGTAATGATGGCGATGTGTCTTTCCCTTCGCCTCCCACTGCCGAATGCAGGTTTGTGTTTTATTAAGATTGAATTCTTTTTTTTTTTTTTAAGATTTTATTTATTTATTTGACAGGGAGAGACACAGCGAGAGAGGGAACACAAGCAGGGGGAGTGGGAGAGGGAGAAGCAGGCTTCCCCGCGGAGCAGGGAGCCCGATGCGGGGCTCGATCCCAGGACCCTGGGGTCATGACCTGAGCTGAAGGCAGACGCTTAACGAATGAGCCACCCAGGCGCCCCTATTAAGATTGAATTCTGGGTGAATAAGGGGATATGACAATATCCCTGAGATGTAAAGGAAGCAAGGTTGAGAATCCCCGCTGTGAGACATGTTATACGTGGTCTGTATAATTTGGAGACTCTGCAGCCATGAGAGGATTGGCGGGGTACAATGGTGGTGTCTTAGCGTCTGGGCTTCTTTGCTGGAGATTGGATTCCCTTAGTGATTTCATTGACTTTCCTCTTCTTAGGTACGGAATTGCGGGAAGCGTGAACGTGACCGGGGATGAGGTGAAGAAACTGGACGTGTTATCCAATTCCCTGGTGATCAACATGCTCCAGTCCTCCTACAGCACCTGCGTCCTGGTTTCGGAGGAGAATAAAGACGCGATTATCACCAACAAGGAGAAGAGGGTGAGTGCGGGATCGGAATGCAATTACCCTCTTCACCAGCAGATGGTACTACTGAGTTGGGAAGAATCTTTGCCTTGCTTTTTCTTTAGTTTCCGGGATTTTCTTTGATTCCTTAAGTTCTGTTTTCTGAAAAAAACGGATTGCATACTTTTTTAGCGAGAAGTCTTATGTGTCTAGTGCAAAAAATTCCCATAACAGGGGGGTGATTCATTCAGGAAATAAATCAGTAACTTACTGAAAATGCCTCAGTGCACGGTGGGGTTCATGGGTTTTCACTTCATGTGCCGGGAGCAAGTGCTGCATTTTTTTTGTGGCTTCAAAATCAAGTCCAATAAAAGGTAGAGTTCCTCGGAAGAGCAGGACAATACTCTTCCCATCCCCACTTCTATGCCCCATCTCCCCAATACACACTTCTCCAAGGGGGCTCTGGTTTCAGCAGAGATTTCTTCGTGCCTGACAAACTGTTAGACTCATACAGAAAAGAAACCATAAAAACCGTGTGCTCTTGCCTTAATACAGTGGTAAATGTGGTCAGTGCAGGGCATGACCGGGGAGGGTCTGTAGTCATTCTGGTTTCACAAGCAGTTCGTTAAAGACAGGGGTTTGCTGGTGGCCAAAAATTCAACCTATGTTCAGCTATGATGCAAAATAAACACTGGGACTGGCCCTTGTTTTATACACTGGGTGTTGGAGACCATTTCTTCATAATTAGCTGAGAGGATGGAAGAGGTAAAGCCAGATTTATTAAGCACCTGCTGTATACCAGGGACTGTGCAAAGCACTTTACTCTCATTGTCTCACACAATTTAAACTACATTACACTGATTATTTTCAACATTTAGTTCCCACTGATATGCCCCCAATCATCTCTCCAATCTAATCCATCATTTTCTTTCCCAGTTGGCCTGAGTTATACAAGTCTTGGTGCTAGTTCTTGAATATTCCATGCCTACTTCCATGCCAGCTCCTTGAACATTTTCCAGCATATGCTAGATGCTCAACGGATATCTGTTGAATGCATGCATGCATGAATAGATGGGCTTAGTTGAATTATCTACAGGGAGAATGGGGAATTTCCAAATTTATGGATTATCCCACTTTTTAGCCCCCCCTCACCCCCATTGAGCAAGGAATACAAAAGAAATAAAGGTCAGCTTAAGCTAGGGCATTACTCACCAGAAAGTCAGGGAAAAGTAATTTTAGTGGTGGGAGAAATGACTCCCATCTTACCTGATGTTATATTATCTGCGTTTAATTAGCCCGGAGACTCCTTTCCCTATCACTAAAGCTCTCCCAGAACCTTGCACCTAGGAGGCCTGTAAAAAGTATCTGGTGATTTCTTTCTATGCAATGGCAGCTGGAGCAGCCTGTGACAGCAGTGTGGGTGGGCTAGAAACATCCGCCCCCCCACTCTGTCTTCTGGTCTTCGCATAGGACAGGTGGGTTGGATGCAGCAAAACCTAGGACAGTATTTTTATTCCCCAGACTACTTATGCATACTAGCTCTCTTAGTAAGACAGATCCAGAGGCTCTGGGACATTGTTCTGAGATTTTCCAAAGTCTTTTGGCAAAAATGCTCTAAAAGGAGGAAAGCCTGTCTGCAGAGAGGTTCAGAAAGAATCATGAGTAAATCTATAACTGACCTTACCGTGGATATGGATAGAGCTAGCCTGGGTTCATCTTCAGCTTCTCCACCCCTTCTGGGCCGGGTGCCAATTTCAGACCTGGTTTCCTCTCACACCCTTGGCAGCTCTGAGTCCCCAGTGGGCCCACACAGGAGAGGAGGGCAGAGCCAGAGGAGGTGCGGAGGTGGATGGGACCTGGATCACCCCACGTGGGCATCAACTCATCAGTCTATGGGCAGGTTGGCTCTGAGCTCAGGATTCATAGATGCTGATATACTTTGCTCTCCTTGGTTATTGCATTTTTTGATAAGGATAGCCCTTTGCTCTAAATCACTTCTTGATGTAGTGTTACCTGCCATGTACAGCCATTCACACGGAGTGTGTTGTCTGAAAGGGGGCCAATCAGGTGGTTCTTCTCTCTGTGTATTTAGGGGAAGTATATAGTCTGCTTTGACCCACTGGATGGATCTTCTAACATCGACTGCCTGGCCTCCATTGGAACCATCTTTGCTATCTATAGAAAGGTGAGTAGACAGTCTGATCTTTAATGCCTCTTCCCTCTGGTAGTTTCTGGAAGGTTCGAGTTTGGAGTTCTAGTCTCTGTCCTCCTACTAACCAGACACAGCACTGTAGGCAAACCATAACTCGCTCGGTCTCAGGATCCTCACTGGAAGAACTGATGTGGTACTTTTCCGATTGCCTTCTTTATCAGCTGGGTGGGAAGGTAACGTCAGAGGACTGATGGAGCCTGGTTTTGAAAATCTGGATGTGACACAAATATCAGACGTGGTATTAGGTTCCTGGTGGCATTTGAGGACTCCTCTGTTTCTCAGATCTTACTGTATTCATTTTCTATTGCTGCTGTAACAATTGGCCACATGTTTAGAGGCTTAAAGCAATGCCCACTTATTATCTACCATTGTGTAGGTTGGAAGTCTGACAGGCATGGCTGGGTTCTCTGCTTGGGTCTCACAAGGCCAAAATCTGGGTGTCAGCCAGCCTGGCCTCCTCCTGAGAGGATGTGGGTGGGGAAATTAGCTCCCAGGCTCACTTAGGTGGTTGGCAGAGTTCAGTTCCATTCTCTTGTGGGTTGGAGGCCCTTGTTTTTTTTTGGTTTGTTTTTTGGCTGGCTGATGCTGGGGCCATTTTCAGCTTCTAGAAGCTTCCTACATTCTGTGGCTTGTGACTCCTATGTCCTTAAAGACAGCAAAGGCAGGCCAAGTCTTGCTCAGACTTCTAATCTCTCTGATATCCCCACTTTGCTTCATCTCCCCTGCCCTCAGCCACAGAAGTTCTCTGATTTTAAGGGCTCATTTGATTAGATTGGGCACATCTGGATAATCCGTGATGATCTCTCTATTTTAAATTGGTAACCCTAGGGGCGCCTGGGTGGCTCAGTTGGTTAAGCGACTGCCTTCGGCTCAGGTCATGATCCTGGAGTCCCTGGATTGAGTCCCGCATCGGGCTCCCTGCTCGGCAGGGAGCCTGCTTCTCCCTCTGACCCTCCCCCATCTCATGTGCTCTCTCTCTCTCTCTCATTCTCTCTGTCTCAAATAAAAAAAAAAAAAATCTTTAAATTGGTAACCCTAATTACATCTGCAAAGTCCCTTGTGACACATAATGCAGCACAGTCACAGATTCTGGGGATTAGGGTCTCTTTGGGGCATTTCACCTACCCCACAAACCCAACAACAGAGGGTTTTGTGGGTTGGTTTGTGACCATCCAGGATCACCTGAGACTTCATGTCAAACCACATAATCCACATTAGATCTCATTTGAGGATCAGTCCTCACTCCAGTCAGGATGGCTGGGCCTCTGCCCTGGGGGCTTTCAGGCAGAAGGGAGACCAAGGATGCTGGATGGCTTTAAGGATTGCTCAGTTGGGTAATCTGCCCTCCAGGCTGGTTGCAGAGGCCCATACCCATGCCTCTGGCTCACAGCACACATTCTGTCCACTAAACCAGTGATCAAACAAGTCTCAGGCATCACTGACTTTCTACACTATGATTTGGCACTAATTCTGTAATGTGCATGTAATTAACTTTCTCTGAGTGTTTTCCTTAGTGCTCTTAGATGATAAACGTGGCGGGGAGGATTGGCTCTGTCCCATTCACCTAATGTGCTGTCCATAGATGTTGATATTGCAAGATATTTCTGCCTAGCTGATGGTTGTCCAAAGAAAGAGCCCAGAATTTTATTTTCAGGGGCAAAAGCTTAGCAGAAAACTAACCTTAGCATGATATGTGAATTAGTCTAAGCTTCTTTCTGAGGAGAACATCAAGGAGCAGGAGCGGGCTCTGTGATTCCTGTTTTGGAGAACCAAATGGAAGCCAAGCCACCCTGGACGGGAGGGAACCTCTGAGAATTTTGCTTTCCCAGTTGGTGCTTCTCTTTTTTTCCTTGCAAAGAGAGAAAAGGAGACTTTTGCAGAGGGAGCAGGTGAGAATGACCAGACACTTTCTCTGGTATTTGAGAGAGTGAAAGATTAAGATGATGTTTTGAGGTCAAGCAAAAATGAGCTAGGTGAATAAAGGAGCTTTGCTTCTCCCTTTGAGGTACAGCGTAGAGATAAAAATAAAGGGACAGATGGTGTGATCTTTATGAGATTCTGGAAAAAGACACCCGTGCTGAGCGTGAGTCGGGCACGTTCTGCCCAGCTGCAAGCACCGTGCTCCTGGGTCAGTCCTCGCCTCAGCCCGGGAGCCAGGTGCACATTCTGCTGTCGCTTTCTTACTGGTGAACACATTGAAGAACGGAGAAGTGACTCGACTAAAATCAGCAGTCAGGACATGGCTGGTCGGAGGCTCAAATTGGCTCTCTAGCTCCACCAATCACATTTCTTAATAGCTTCTCACCCGCCTCCAGTTTTATTGAGATATAGTTGACATATGGCATTGGATTAGAATAGGTGAACAACATAATGATTTAAGATATGTATGTACATATGTATATGTGTATGCATATATATACACTGTGAGATGATCACCATAGTAAGTTAACATCTATCACCTCACATAGTTAAACAAATATATATATTTTTTCCGGTCATGAGAACTTTTACGATCTACTCTCATAGCCACTTTCAAATGTACAATCCGTACTCTTAACTATAGTCACCATGCTGTACATTACATCCTTACAACTTATTCATTTAATAACTGGAAGTTTGTACCTTTTGGCCACCTTCACCCATTTGCCCCTCACCCTTCCACCCCTGCCCCTGGCAACTACCAATATGTTGCTAGAAAAAAAACCACAGGAGAATATCATCATGCCTTTGGGGAAGGTAAATATTTCTTAAACAAGAGATTGAAAGCAATAACCATGAAAGAAAGGGCTAATGAACTATAGTTCATTAAAATTAAGAACTTTTGCTTATCAGAAGACAAAATTAAGAGAGTGAAAAGGTAACTACAGACTGGAAGAAAAGATTTTCAATACATATTTCCAACGAGGGACTCCTATGCAGAATAAGAACTTCTACAAATGAATAAAAAAAATACCATCAATCTAATCAAAGGGATGGGCAAAGACTCAAACAGGCACTTCACTAAAGAGATTTTTTTTCCACAACTGGTTAATAATAAGCACAAGAGAGATGCTCAACATCATTGGTCCTCAGAGAAATGAACATTAAAACAACGAGACATCATTCACCCCAGGAGAATGGCTAAAATGAAAAGTGTATACCAAGTGTTGATGAAGAAACTGGGAATTGTACGTTGTTAGTGGTAGTAAAAAATAACACAAACACTTTGGAAAGTTGAGATGGCACCTGCTGATGATAAACATAGAGTCATACATTATGGTCCAACAAATCCACTCCTGGTACGCACCCAAGATAAGTGAGTGCTCGTGTCTGTCCAAAGACATGTGACAAATGATTCATAATAGCTCCTGATTGGAAAACAAAGCCCAAGTGTGTATCAACATTAGAATAGATGAATAAATTGTGGTGTATTCATACAACAGAAAACTACATAGCAATGAAAAAGAACAGAAAACTGCTATGTGCAATAACAGATAAAATTGCAAAGACATAATGTTGTGAAACAAGCTAGATACAAAAGAACACATGCTTTGTGATTTCATTTATATGAAGTTCTAAAACAGGCAAAGGTGATTATCCTTTTGATGTCCACATGATAAAAGGCAGGGTAGACGTTACCTTTGGAGGAGGTGATAGTGATTAAGGAGGGGCGCAAGAGTCTGGTAGGTTGTTAGAAATGTTCTGTAATGGGGCGCCTGGGTGGCTCAGTCGGTTGGATTCCAGAGTCCTGGGATCAGGCCCCGTGTCAGGCTCCCTGCTCCATGGGGAGACTTCTTCTCCCTCTCCCTCTGCCTGCCGCTCCCCCTGCTTGTGCACTCTCTCGCTTTCTCTCTCGTTCTCTGTCAAATGGATAAATAAAATCTTTTTTTTTTTAAAGAAATGTTCTGTAAATTGATCTTGGTTGTTACATAAGTATATATTACATGTATGTAAAAACTCATTGAACTGTACAATTTGGATTTGTGTGCTTTGCTATGAGTAAGTTGTACCTCAATACAAAGAAAAATGGTCTACTTTTCCATACCTTCTACCACCAAACACAGTGAGCCTTTGCAATTGCCATTAACTTTACTGGTAAGGGGCTATAGGATGCATCCCTTCCTTTACCTATGACAGATTTAGATGTTTTATTGGGGTAGGAAGAAATAAAAAGACTGGAGAAAGATAACACTAAATCGTTTGCAAACTACTCTGAGATTTTCTGAGAAGAGTGTCATAGCAATAGAGATGACTAATATGAAGTAGATCTTAAAAATCTCAAAATCAGAAAAAAAAACGAGCCTTTCTCTTTTCCATGCACTGAAATAAATTATAGATGGGTTAATGAATTTCATGGAGAAATAAAACATAGAAGAAATAAAACATAGAAGACTATTTGTCTGGCCTTATCTTGATGTAGGAGAAATTCTTTTTTTTTTTTTTTAAGATTGTATTTATTTGCGAGAGAGAGAATGAGAGACAGAAAGCATGAGAGGGAGGAGCAGACTCCCTGCTGAGCAGGGAGCCTGATGTGGGACTCGATCCCGGGACTCCAGGATCATGACCTGAGCCGAAGGCAGTCACTTAACCAACTGAGCCACCCAGGCGCCCCATTGATGTAGGAGAAATTCTATCTAGCCGTAAAGACAGAGAAGAAAATAATATGGGCTGTAATGAATAATTTTATTTATTTATTTATTTTTAAATATTTTATTTATTTGAGTGAGAGAGAGAGAGGGTGCACGAGCAGGAGGGAGGGGCAGATGGAGACAGAGAAGCAGGCTCCCTGCTGAGCAGGGAGCCCTATGTGGGACTCAATCCCAGGACTCTGGGATCATGACCTGAGCCAAAGGCAGACGCTTAACCTACTGAGCCACCCAGGTGCCTGAATAATTTTAATTACCAAAAAATTGCACTGCAAAAGAAAAGGACACTGTAAATAAAATTAAAAGGCAGATGGCACTCGAGGAAAATAGATGTAACACATATAAGGCATTACTATCTCTCATATGTAAAAAGGTATTAAAATAAACAACAAGAAGATAAATACCCTGAGAGAGAAATACACAAAGACATGAAACGGGCAACTTACAAAATAAGAAATAAAATTGGCCAAGAAGGCAATGAAGTTTACATTGTTAACTATAAAAAAATGGAAATTAAAACAAAAGAAATGTAATTTTTTTTAGCCATCAAATTGGCCAAGTTGAAAAAATAGTGCTCTCTTATATTCATCAGATTGAATTAAAGCAAATGCTTTGGGGCACCTGGATGGCCAGTCGGTTAAGTGTCCGACTCTTGATTTTGGCTCAGGTCATGATTGCTGAGTGTGGAGCTTGCTAAAGATTCTTTCTCTCCCTCTTCCTCTGCCCCTCCCCCCACCCCACCCCACTCCCACTTGTGCATGCACACGTGCTCTTTCTCTCTCTCTAAAAAAAAAAAAAAAAAGCAAATGCTTTTATCACTGATGGTAAAGCTATAAGTTAATGTAATCTTTCTGAGGGGCAACTTTTCAATATGTATCAATAGTCTTTTACCCAATAATTTCATTGTTTGGAATTTCTCTTGGGAGAATAATCAGAGAAACACATATTTGTGCACTAGATTGTTCATCTCAGAGTTGTTTTGGTATTTTAAAAAAATTAGGAGACATCAAAAGAAAAATAAGGGAATACTATAAACACCTGTACACACATAAATCTGACAACTTAGATGAAATGGAACAATTCCTCAAAAAGCACACTCTGTTAAGAGAATGAACACACAAGCTACAGAATGAGAGAAGATATTTGCAAACCAGTCTGACAAAGGACTCCTATCTAGAACATAAAAGCACTCTCAAAACTCATTAGTAAAAAACTCTGAACAATCCAATTAGAACATGAGACATGAAGAGACATGTCACCAAACAGGTGAAAATGAGTCTGTTGGCAAATAAGCACATAAAAGATGTTCAACATCACTAGCCATTAGGTAAATGCAAAGTGAGACCATGATGAGACATCACTACACACCCAATAGAACCCCTAAAATACAAAATAGTGACAATACCAAATGCTGGCAAGGATACAGAGAAATCATGTCCCTCATGTGTTGTTAGTGGAAATGTAAAATGATACAGCCACTTGGGAAAAATTTGGCAGTTTCTTCGTTTATCCCAGAGAAATGAAGACTTATGTCCACACAAAAACCTGCATGTGATTGGTCGTGACAGCTTTATTTGTAATAGCCCACAACTGGAAATAACCCAAACGTCCTACAATAGGTGAATGGTTGAACAGTGATACATCTATACCATGAGGAACCACTCAGCAATAAATTGGAATAAACTATCCATGCACATAACAACTTCAAGGGGTCTCAAGGGTAAAAAGTGAAAAAAGGTAATTTCAAAAGTTCACAAAATGTATGATCCCATTTATGTAACCTTCTCTAAAAGACATACTTGTACAGGGGCGCCTGGGTGGCTCAGTCTGTTGAGCATCCGGTTCTCGGTTTTGGCTTAGGTAGTGATCTCATGGGTTGTGGGATCGACTCCCGCATCTGGCTCATGCTCAGCAGGGAGTCTGCTTGAAAGATTCTCTCCCTCTGTCCCTCCCCCTCCCCCTTCCCCCATGCTCTCTCTCTCTCTAATAATAAATAAACAAATCTTAAAAAAAAAAAAAAAAGACATACTTGTACAGCTGGAGAAAGATCAGTGGTTGCCAGGGGTTAGGGATGGCTGGGTGGGGAAGGAGGATGGGTATGACCATAAAGGAGTAGCAAGAGGGAGATTTCTCTGCCTGATGGGATAGCTCTGTATCCTTATGCGGTGTCTACACATGTGATAAAATGGCACAGAGTGACACACAGACTTAATACTGATGTCAGTTTCCTGGTTTTGATATTGTACTATAGTAAAATATATGCAATGTAACTACTGAGGGAAATTGGGTGAAAGGTACATGGAGTTTCTGTACTATCTATGGAACTTCCTGTGAATCTATCATTATTTTAAAACCAAAAGTTAAAAAATTTCAGGAAAAATCTAAATTTTAAATAAGGGTTTGATTAAATTTGGGAATGCCTATGCAATAGCCTGCCCAGCCTGCTCCTGAAAAAGTATATCTGCATGTATATATAGGCACATGTATAAACTTGCGTGTGTATTTGCGTGTGTCTGGATTTCTGGAGCAGACTCTGATTGGGCCAGGTTGTGTCAGGCATCTATCCTAGCCCTCATTAAATTTGTTTGTCTCACAGCAACTCAGAGTACCCACTTTGGATAGGGAGGCAGTTAAGAAAGTCCCTTTTGCACCGGTTAGATACCCCAAGAACGGGGAGGAACCAGGAGGAGCATCTACACTTAAGGGGTCGGAAGAATAGGAGGTGGCAAAAGCAAATAAGAAGGCACAGCTAGAGAGCTAGAAAGAAGGCCATGAAGGGTTCCTGGACCCAATTCCAATGTGGGGGTGAGGAGGGTCCCCACATAGCACCAAACAATTCTCAGACACTGGCAGGTGTCCAAGAATTCAACTCATTTCTGATACTATCTACCCGGAGATAGCATCAGAATCCAGGGGTGAAGGGCTCAGTCCTACAAGGCAACCCCAGGCTATTATCTGGACTTCCGACCAACCTGCTATAGATTGGAAGTTCCGATGACCCCCCTCCTTGGCAACTCAATTCAGATGCCAGTCCCAAGCCCAGGTTGTTACCTGTACTTCTGACTGATTGACTAGAAATCAGAGGTTCCCAAGATCCCCTCCTCAGGTTTGATTAATTTGCTAGAGCAGCTCACAGAACTCAGAGAAACATGTTGCTAGATCACCAGTTTATTATTAAAGGATATAACTCAGGAAGAGCCAGATGGAAAAGATGCCTAGGGCAGGGTATGGGGAAAGGGTGCAGAGCGTCTTTGCCCTCTCTAGGCATACCACTTTCCCTGAACCTCTGGGTGTTTACCAGTCCAGAAGCTCTTCAAACTCTGTCCTTTTCAGGTTTAAAGGAGGCTTCATTACATAGGCTTACTTGATGAAATCATTGGCCACTGGCAGTAGATTCCATCTCCATCCCTTCTACGCCTCCAGGAGGTCAGGGGGTGGGGCTGAAAGTTCCAACCTTCTAATCACAGGGGTTGGTTCTCCTGGCAACAAGCCACCCTCCTTCTGTGCTGTCCAAAAGTCATCCATCAGCATGACAAAGACACTTTATCACTCTCAACACTAAGGGAGGTCTGAGGGTTTTGGAAGCTGTGAGCCAGGAACTGTGGGCAAAAACTAAGTATATATGAGAAGTGCATTTTGGTCAGCTGAACGCACAAATAGGTATTTCTTATAAATCACAATATTGGAGGTCAGAAAAGAGGGAGGTGGACAGATGCTCAGGAGAGACCCATATCAAGATGGAGACAGCAGCCAAGTGACCCAACATTGCCCAAAGGTAGGGTAAGGAGGACTGGACAGTATGCTCCTGAGATGGTAGATGGGGGTCATATCTGGCAGCCTGCAGTGGGGGCAGAAGAAGAAAGATAGCTAGTATAGACAGGCATTCTAGACTCCAGGACCTAGATGAAGATGGAGATAGGGCAGTGGCTAGAGGGAAGTCTTGTGATCTAGAAAGTATTTTTTCTTATTTCTTTAGGCCAGAGACTTCCACCTGTTATTAGAAGCCAGTGAAGCCAGTGGGGAAGGAGTAGTTCGCTTTCAAGCCCCAGCTCAGAGCCCAGAGGGCCCCAGAGAGGGTGCTAGGCTGTGTGGGGGCTGCAGGACCACAGCTCAGAGGAAGGACAGCCTCTGGTCAGGGAGAAATCAGCAGGACAGACCTCTGGTTTCATACACAGAAAATGTGGTCCTTCTCGTGGCCGAATGAAGGTGTTTCAGAAGCTTCGATGGTGAAGACTAAAGATTTTAGTAAAAAACCTTCCACTTTTCTGAAGATTCTTAAGAACTCATGCTTTAGAGCTGTGTTTCCCAAACTAGCATGCCTCGGAATCACCTGGAAGCTTTCTGGAGGCCCAGAGTTTCTGATTCTGTAGGCCTGATTGGGGGAGCGGTGGGGGAGACAAGTATTTGTACTTCTAACAAGATCCCAGGGGATGCTGATGCTGCGGTCCACTTTGAGAGTCTGCTACAGGGCCTGGTTCTCAAAATCCTTATGTGGCCAGGAATTAGAAATAAGGCCAATTTATTGAACATGTCCAAGTCAAATAAAAATGTAATTAGTTGCAAAAAAATGCAAAACTGTGAAAATAAGGAAAAATTATTAGAGGGAACGTGACACTTTTAAAGAAGATCGGTTTTACAGTGAAGTCGTTAGGATATTACACACAAAGGGCCGACTGGCCCCATATTCCGTGACAGTGTTGAGAAGGATGCTGGCTTTAGCATTGGGAGATGTGGGTCCATCCCAGCTTTATCACTCACTGGTTTCAAAATGTGTGGGTACCTCTCCTGACCTCCATCCCTTCACTTTTAAATGAGGGTTAGGGAGACTCTCCATTCTTTCACAAAAGCATGATGATGTGAGAGTACTTTGAAAAAGATAAAGCCTTATATAAATAAAAATTACTATTTTACCCTGAAGAAGTTATTCTACAGGGGAATTAATTAGCATAATTGATATATTTTTAAAGTGCGTATAACATTCTGGCTCAATATTGTTGTTCTGATTCCTATTTACATAATCACCAGTGTGTCTTCATAATTTTAAAGGTATTTCCTTCACCTCCACCACTTTGCAATTCTCTGGAATTTTCTGCTCAGCAGGGAATCTCTATGCAATATTTCTGGACTGGACTTTTAGCCAAAATCCACTGGCATCTAGAGAGAACAAAGCATCTAATTAAACAGCCAAGGTAGCTGTGCTAGAAAACAAAGAGTGGGGAATCGAATGGCTTAGAAGCAGTGAGGCCAACAGTTCGTATTTAACCCTTGCACACCCAGCTCCATGCTCCTTGGGCATAACAGGCTATGGGAAAGTGAGTTTGGAGCCTCAACCTATCACATTCGTCATAGCTATTTGCCATGATCTGTGGAGCTGCATCCATCTGGCTCTTCTGATTTGAAAAGAGTTGATGGAAGTTTGCCCACTCGCCTCTCCTTCCAAGCTCTTGTCACATCTGCCGTCCACAATTATGTTAGGGTCCAGAGCCAGCCCCAGTGCTTGTCCAGAATTCTCTCCCATCCCTGAAGGCTTTGCTGTGAAGTCAGAACCCCAGATGAAGGTGGGGAAAGAATGGAGCGTGCCTCTTCTCCTCCCCCCTCCCCAACTCAGCTCCTCACAGCCGAGCCCAGAAGTTTGCTACTCATTTTTCCAAACTAATCAGATTTTATTCACTTGCCTTTTAGAGCACAAGGAGGTGGGGAAGGAAGGAACCTTCGAGAGGTATTGGGGAAAGCGGGTCTAAAGTGGAATCTCAGCTGCAGCCCTGCCCCTCCATTGAGAACATTCGCTGTTCCTTCCTCAGCATCCCCACCTGTCCTGTCTCTGAAGTCCCACTCACACCTGCACTGCTGCCATGGCAAAGGGAAAAGCTTCCTCAAGAAAACGTTCAGAACTGTAGACGTGGGCTCAGGGTGGAGGTGTGGGGGTGGAGGTGGGGGGCAAGCAAGGGCAAGGCCTTCGAGGTGCAGCACGTGGAACGGGGAAGAGCCCCGGGCCAGGCTGCCTGGGCTTGACTCCAGCTCTGAGGCTTCTTGGTGTCAGGTGAGTTATCCAAACATTCAGGCTCTGAGTGGTGCATCCACACAATGGAGATGATAAAGATATTTCCCTCAGAGGACCGTTGAGTACGTACAATGAGATATGGCACAAGATCAAGCTTAATGACCTTGGTTGTTGTAACAGTTAAGGAGCACGGCTTATAATTTTTAAGAGGGGCTGTGGTTTTAGCATCTTGGGGTGGTTTTTGGTAGGATGCAGACAAATGTGTTCGGAAACCAGGGAGAAGTCCAAAGATGGCCTCTGCAATGGCTCAGCTAGAACCATTTGTTACCATGGCAATGCATTCCCTCCAGATGCGTGTGCTTCAGCTCAAAATTCTGAGGACTGCACTTCCTTCAGTGGTTCAAAGAGAGCTGAAGCCCAGGCCTCTGGCAAAGGGTTCTGTCCAGAGACAATAACACCCCGTGTTTCTCTTTTCTCTTCCATAGACCACAGAGGACGAGCCTTCTGAAAAGGATGCTCTGCAGCCAGGCCGAAATATCGTGGCTGCAGGCTATGCCCTCTATGGTAGTGCAACCCTCGTGGCTCTTTCCACTGGCCAAGGCGTGGACCTCTTCATGCTCGACCCAGTAGGTACCTAATGTAGCAGGTTCAGTACATAGGGCTCCCTGCGTCTCTGTGCATGAATCCCAGTCGGCTGGGGTAATTTTCTGGTCATTCTTAATACTTGCTTTTGGGACAAGAGAGGCTAGTTGGGGAATCAACACCAACATCAAAAAATATTAATGACCTGTGTCCAATGGAGGGCGTTTGAAGTGTTCTGTGGGGTCTGTCGTATCAACCAGGCTCTGCCCTTAAGGAGTTTCTAATCCAAAAATGCATCCAATCTCTTTGGCTTATAGAAATACAATAATTTAAAAAACCCCAATGTTACCGATGTCTAGACAGAAACATGGATTTTTTAGAGCAGCACCATCCAATAGAACTTTCTGTGACCATGCATATGTTCTGTAATCTGTGCTGTCCTCATGTGGCTGTTGAACACTTGGAATGTGGTTAGTGTGACTAAGAAACTCAGTTTTAAAACTTTGTGTCATTTTAATTAACTTAAATTGCCACACGTGACTAGTGGTTACCCTATTGGACAGCATGGGTTTGTGGGACTGCCGCTAAAGTAGATGTTCTTCCCAATTAAGTAAAGGATGTTACCGTATTAGTGGTAAAGCTCAGGACACAGGCTGGAAATGGGCAGGTCTTGAGGACTAGGATGCAGGAGTCCCAGGCTTGCAGCATGGCCAGTCTGGTCTGGACACTACCCCTGATTCTGTGTCTCTCACTCAGGTTTCAAGTGCCAGGGAGGAATATTTAATTTGCCAAGCTAAGTCAAATGCCTGACCTTGGGCTGGAGGAGGCTCAGTCTTCCTAGATTGGCATCCAATGAGAAGAGTTACTTCTTCAAAGGGAGTTAGGCTGCTTTTAGGAAGTCTTACTCCACACTGGGCTGCTCCAAAGCAACAAATGTCCACAGCAAGTTATTAAAGCTCATGAGCCGGAGACTATCAGGAACTTGCCTATAATAAAAAGAAGTTGAGTTTACTGAACAAGGAAGGATGTGCTCTAGAAGAACAGTAGAGTGTCATGCTAGGAGGGAGTTGGGATGGACTTACACTATAGCAAGTGGGCTTTTGCTTGATGATCTCAGGAGGATTCAAGAAAGAGAGGGTCAATTCTGGCTTGGGAGTGATTCAATTAATGATTGTGTATCAATCATTTTTATCTGGGAGGTGGGAAGATTGAAGTGAAGGTAGAGATTCATTGGTTAAGAAGAAGTCATCACTCACAGCAGAGGGGAAGGATGCTTAGTTACTTTTGTGGTTGCTGAGTATTCTCATCACTGTCTTACTTCAGACATGGTCAGCATGGTCTTGCCTCTTTTATATTCTGGGAATATAAATTCCTATGTTTATTAGGAACCTTCTAGTCTAGCTGCCAGCTGTGAGCTATCAGCCTGGGGGATTTCACTTTCTTAGTCTTCAAAGTTCATTAAAACTGATTACATTTCCAAGCCTGGTTTTTCTCCTTGTGACTTAAAGAGACATCCAGCCTTTCAAGGTGATACATGCAGCCAGCTAATCACATCCATAAGCACTCAGATAAATGGGTACCTGAGGGATGTCCTGCAGAGTAACCACGGTGGGGGCAGTGGGCACAATTTTATTAATAATTCTGATGATTTCTTTCATTTTTATCCTTTTCATTTCTTATGCCAAGTGAATACAGTTTCTGATTGAAGGGATTTCCTCATTACCCTGTATAAGAGTCACTGGGATACTGGGGATCTTTCATGGTTTCTAGGACTGAGTCATTAAAATAAACAGACCACACATTTGTAGGGGAACTGCATCCCCTACCTTTATGATGAATCCTGTCCATGAAACTTCTTCCTCTCATTGTCGATGGCCCAAATCTTCCTGGAAACATTAGGAATTAACCAGGAATGAGAACTTGGGGCATTAATACTTTGAGCTTCCCTATAAATAAGTAATCTGTCAGGCAGTGAAAATTAGCAAGGAAACGTTCCCTCTTTCCTCTGAATTATTCCATCTCTTGCTAGAGCACCGCTGGAGCTGCAGAAGGACATGGCACGGCCGGGCTCCTCGAGCAGGCGCACACCTTCCGATGCTCTCTGATTGTTGGGGACTGTGCTGTTGCCTTCTGTTTCCTGGTATCTCTCTTCTTCCAGGTGTTTCTTTTCATCCTTCTAGGCTCTCGGTGAATTTGTCCTCGTGGAAAAAGATGTCAAGATAAAACAGAAAGGCAAGATTTACAGTCTCAATGAGGGCTATGCCAAGTATTTTGATGCTGCCACCTCAGAATATGTGCAGAGAAAGAAATTTCCTGAGGTGAGTGAAGAAAGCCTAAGGCAGTAGCAGGGAGAATGCTGCCTCAGTGGGTCCCTGTTTGGGTGGCGGCTTTGGGAGCCTGGCTGAAAGAGGTGATGCCGCTGTTTATGACTCTGATCAGTATGAGAATGGCAGACTGTGCCTTTCTTCATAAACGAGCAACGTCTTTTACAGCTAAAAGTTACCTCCTCAAGATAATACTCCCTAGTTTCGTTTTTCCAGGAGACATTGTTTATGAAGAAGACAGACCACATTTTCAAAATTCAGGGTTCAGGCCAGAACCTGTCAGGTCATTTGCTTGCTGAGCTACCACCTATATAGATTCTGGTCACTCACTTTTATTTGCTTTTAGGTGTAGTAATTATATTTGAAAGTCCCATTCATATGTCCTGTGTTTACCCCAAGCTTTAGGATGTTCTTTGTCTCTCAACGGGATTACCAAGTTCTGGACTTCATGTGTCTATTAATGCAGCCCAAAGAATCCATTCAGTATATTCACCATACTAAGAGAGCTTTTAAGACAGGTGTGGGAGCAGAGTCAAAGAATTTCCAGATCAAGAGTGTAAAGTCTGTTCTAAATTGGAAGAGGAATGCAAGCCTGTTTACAAGTGGGACCATCTCTCACCAAATTCTGGGCGATGTCACAAGAGAGGCCCTTTATCCTGTGGTGGGAAGGCAGTGGTATGGGGTGCCTGCCTGGCGTCCCTGGGAGTCCTCATGAACTCCAAGGAGAAAGAGCTCATGATTCCCTGGGACCAAGAGGCAGTCAGTCAGCAGGATCCCAGGACCTGCCTCTGTGGCCCCAAGCTGAAGCTATAGAGAACTTTCTACTTTCTTTCATTTGGTTTTTAAGTGAAGTTCTCAAAAATGCAGTTTCCTGTACCTCTCCTTCATAGGGTTGTATTTCGCCATCACGCACAAACCCATCCAACGTCTTGAGGGCAAAAGTAACAGGATGTGAATTGTAAGGTTGATAAAGTCAATATTATTTACATGCTTCTGGTCTTGGAGATGTTTCATAGTGGCTCCCATTCTAAGCTAAAAAGTGCCTCTCCTTGAGCCCATAAAAGAAGATATTTATGTTACCACTAAAAAACAAAAGTCCTGCACAAAAAATACCATAAATCTCTTTGAAGGGGAGATTTCAAATGAGAAAAAAGGCATCAGCTCATGAGTGACCGACAGCTGGTGAACAGGCTGACCCCACGAGGACCCCTTGTAAATCTTACCACAGGCTGGGCTCCGAAATGGAAAACCACGCAAAGAGCATGATTATGCTAGTCAGGGAAGAAACATAAATCCCTTGCCCTCTCAGTAAAACTGGAACTCTTAGAAGATATTTAAGATCTTTCTCAATTCCATTTTAACTATTTTCCCTCCCAAATAATGCTCTCTGCTCTTTAAAAAAGATGTTTCTTTTGTATCCTTTCTCACAGGCCAGCTTAGATAGTTTGACTACAGCTAGAAGAAAGACACTAGGTTCTAAGGTAAAGCTACACTTTGCAATTTTACAAAATGGAGTAAATTCCTTAAGAGGGTCTACACAGTTTCACAAGAGATGTCCCAGGAGTAAGAAAGGTCCATTAGGCCAGTGGTTCTGAAGAATTTTTGACTGTGACCATTAATAACAAATGCATTTTCTGTTTAATTCAGAGCACATGTGTGCAAGCATGCACGCACACACTCACACATGCCCCACCGAAACAAAAGTAAACTACCTTACTGTCTACTGTGCTCTAAGATATTTTTTCATTCTTTTCTATTCAATTCTATTCTGTTCTGATCTGATCTCTTCTGTTCCATTTGTTTAGATTGCATTTCATTTGAAAAAAACATGTTTAGTAATGACCCATTAAATGGATTTTATGACCCATTAATGGATTTCCATCCACACTTGAAAAAGCACTGCACTAGGCAGCTTCTTAGACATTTCACTACATTATAAAATTAATCTACAGATTCAGAATGGAGACAGTGAGACAAAAATAAAATAAAGGGGAATGTATGCATTACATACAGAACAGGGTAACATCACTCGAATAGCCCATAGATGGCTGCCCGTTATTGCACCCAGTATGCTGAACGGGTGGGACTCGTGCAGTAAGATCTAAACAGCAGGTTATTCTGACCTCCTCCTCACTCTGCAACAGCTGTTCAGAGGAGTAGTCCCTCTTAGAAAATAGAAAGTCAGTGTTCACTTATCATGGAAATGGTAGACTATTGAGCCGAACATATTACTCAGTATTTCAATACCAATTCAAAGATGAGACCCTTCTCAACAGCAAAGGCACATATTCCCCAACATAAGGCAAGTCTCCAGAATCCTCCAGTTGTTTTTTAACATGAAATTCTAGATTTAATATGCATCTGCCCCTAGCATAAAAGGAGTTGTTTTGTCTCTAGGAAGTTTTGGTTTTTCTTGCTTGCTTTTTACATAAAATCCCTTACAATTCCATAAATTGAAGACTAAGGATTAGTTGGTTCGGGCCCAGAAAGTTTAGTCTACATGTAACAGCAGGAAACCAGTGTGAATGCTTGATGATTTCCTCAGGCAATGCTTGAGAGTCCAGGGAGGGACTTTCTTCTTGATGTGAAAACAAAGATCATATTGATGGAAGTGCTGGATGGTCTTGGGAGTGTCCAATACTAACTGATAAGAAATAGAGATGAATAGACAATGAAACCCAAAGCTACTTTCTAGGATTTCCACCTGTAGATACAAAAAGGAATTTTGACTTTGGACAAATGGGGATACCCTCAACAGAGTGGTGGGCATCCTCCTGGCTATGGTGGAGGTTTGCAGTGATCCCTTAGAAAGATTAGAGGGAAAGTAGGGAAAATAATCTGTGCCCCCTTCCCTCAGCAATTCTCTGAGAAGAGAGAAGGGCAGAGATGAACGCAGGAGAGGATGGCCTGGTGGGTGTTGGCATGAAGCTGCTGCTTTCTCTTTTAAGTACTTTCAATTACTATTTTTTAATACAGAAAGCCCCAAGGGAGAAAACACTAAATAGTCCATAATGCTTCCAATTGATTGAAACTGTAATTTTTATTCTCGTTAACAAAATTTTCAAAAAATGAAACATAGAATTGCCGTATGACCCAGCAATTCCGCTTCTCTGTATACACCCCAAATAATTGAAAACAATATATTCAGAAAAAACTTGCACACAAATGTTCATAGCAGCATTATTTACAATAACCAAAGGTGGGAACAACTCAAATGTCCATCAACTGATGAGCAGATGAAAAAAGGCGGTACATCCATACAATGGAACATTATTCAGCTGTGAAAAGGAATGAAGTACTGATGCATACCACAGCATGATGAATCTCAAAAACATTTATGCTGAGTGGAAGGAGCCAGATGCAAGGACAAGGTCAATGCACAGAGACAGAAGGCAGATTAATGGTTGCCAAGCACTGGGGGAAGGGAGGACAGAGCCTATTTAATGGGTATCGTGTTTTCTTTTAGGTAATGGAAATGTTCTGTAACTAGATAGAGGTCATGGTTGTACAACATTATAAATGTATTAAATGCCACTGAATTATATACTTTAAAATGGTTAATTTTATCTGATGTGAATTTTACTTCAATTTTAAAAAGTAATCTAAGATTAGGAAATGTAAAACATACAGAAATATACAAAATTATAGGTGAAAGCCTCCTCTCTCCTTTACCCCCAGCCAGGTTGCTCTTTCCAGGGATGACCACTGCCAAGTGCTGATTTTATTCTTTGAGTTGGGATGGTGGGAGGGATAATGCACATTCATCTCCATATCTACCCCACCACCCTTTAAGAACATCAGGTAGAGCATCTTAGCTCATCTGATTTTCTTTTTCATGACTTAGAGATTGTTCTACACAAGCACATACAGATTTATGACATTGACTGAAAGGGCTGCCCAGCCTTGTGTTGAGAGGACAGATCGAGCTAATTGCTTATGGAGAGCAGCTTTGCTTGTCTATGATTTTCCATCAGGAGACACAGAGCTGCAATGGAGATCCCAAAATTGTATGCTCATTACCTTTACAAGTATATCTGTAGGGCACATATCTTGCTGAAGTTGCTGGGTCAAAGAGTATGAGCATTTCACATGCTGATGTTACCAAATACTCTTCCAGAAAAGTTGCATCAGTTTATACTCTCTGGCTAAATAGTCCAGAAGAGTACCCATTTCCTTGTGTCCCTGCCAGTGCAGATATGGTGAATCTTTTTAAATTTTTGTCCATCTGATGGTAAAAAAGTGAACCTTGTGGCTTGATTTGCACATGTTTAATTATGGTTTATGTCATACAGCTTTCCTTGTATTTATTGAGCACCTACTTTTGTCTTAGTAAATTGCTTATTTCTGTTCTTAGCAAATATTTAATTAGTATTATTTGTCTTTTTCTTCTTGCCTTGTATAAGTGCTTAGTAAATGAAGGAAACTAGCCTTTTATCTGTTATTCATGTTAGAAATATGTGTAGACTTTCAGCTTTTGATTCCGTAGAGGTGTTTACAATTTTATGTTATCAAATTTATCTTTCTTTATATCTAATGGGTGTTGTGTACCAAATTATAAATTAATGTACTCATGTTTTCTTCTTCTGTGCTGTCCAATACAATAGCTATTAGCCATATGTGGCTATTTAAATTTAAAATACTTGCCAGTAAATAACATGTAAAATTGTGTTTTCATCTACACCTGTCTCGTTACCAGAGCTCAACAGCCACACGTGGTCAGTGGCTGCTATATGGGACGTTGGTGATAAAAACTGTTTTCATCACCACAGAGAACTTCATTGGACAGGCTTATTCTAAATTATTTGTGATTTTCTCCTTTTAACTCTCTCCATCTTGAAATAATTTGGCTGTAAAGAATAAGGTAGGGATCCTATACACCTCTTCTCTAAGCAGCTAGCCCAGCGCTGCTCATTAATAGTCCTCTCCCACGCTGATTGAAAGGTCCTGTTCAGAATAAACGAAATTCTCGTCTATCTTTAGGCCCAGGACTGGGCTCTATTCTGATCTACTTGTCAGCGTTTGCATTTCTTCTTTGTATATGTAAATATTGTTAGTTCAATGTGTGCTCTTAGATTTGGTAGAGATACTCTTTTCCTTGTTCTTCATTTTCACAAATGTTCCTGTTTTCTTTGCTAGAAAATTTTGATACCAGTTCTTTCAAGTTTCTTCCCCACAAAGTCTGTTGATATTTTCTAAGAGTTTTATAGTCTTACCTCTTAATGTGTAGGTCTTCCATCCACTTTGAGTTAATTTGTCATGTGGTATAAGGTAAGTTTTTAGTCTATTTTTAAAATTGGGTTATTCATCTTTTTATCATAAAATTGTAAATTCATTTTTTTATTATGTTATGTTAATCACCATACATTACATCATTAGTTTTTGATGTAGTGTTCCATGATTCATGGTTTGCGTATAACACCCAGTGCTCCATGCAATACGTGCCCTCTTTAATACCCATCACCAGGCTAACCCATCCCCCACCCCCCGCCCCTCTAGGACCCTCAGTTTGTTTCTCAGAGTCCATAGTCTGTCATGGTTCGTCTCCCCCTCCGATTTCCCCCCCATCATTTTTCCCTTCCTGCTATCTTCTTCTTCTTCTTCTTTTTTTTTTTTTTAACATATAATGTATTATTTGTTTCAGAGGTACAGGTCTGTGATTCAACAGTCTTACACAATTCACAGCACTCACCGTAGCACACACCCTCCCCAATGTCTATCACCCAGCCACCCCATGCCTCCCACCCCCTGAGTGGTGGGGGGTAAATTCATTTATTTTTATTCATTTATGTATGCTAGTCTCCCCCTTCAGTTGGTGAGTTCCTTGGGGGCAGAGACTGTCTTCCCGTTTCTGGCATCCTCAGGGCCTGGCCTGGTGCCAGGCATAAATAAGATGCTAAAAAAATTATTTATTGAGCTGAGTTTACACACAATTTGTGAACAGTACTACTTTTGCATTCCACCTAATATTCAGGGTTTGGAATCACCTACACCGCCTGCTTTTATTGCAATTCAATCCTTTTTTTGGGGGTGTGTGTGTGTGTGAATATCTCTTGCTTGTCTAATCCAAACCTAAATGCTGCTGATGTCTCCTTCTTCCCTTAGAAGCCTTTAATAGTTACTTTCCTTTGCAAACCTCCTAAGGCAGGATATGTGGGTAAGGGAGTATGTAATCCAGGTGAACATCTTGTCTCTTCTCTCTCTGCCTTCTAGGATGGCAGTGCTCCCTATGGGGCCAGGTACGTGGGCTCTATGGTAGCCGATGTGCACCGCACCCTGGTCTATGGAGGGATCTTCCTGTACCCGGCGAACCAGAAAAGTCCTAAGGGCAAGGTAATTCTCATTTGTCCCCTGGCTGTATCAGTCAGTAAGCCAGTTGGAGTTCCCTTTCTCTTCATGCCTGCTTTTTGGCTACTGCTCTGTCCTTTTCACATCTGTTTGTGAGTGGGCAGGTGGAAGAGAAAAGCGGTGTATTTCCCGTTAATGAATTTTGAGGCTGTGGTAGAAGCTGAAGTTGTTATTGGCAATTTTCACTGGCCTTGGAATTCCCTGGCCTCATGCCCATCATTCACTATAAGTCAGCTGTGTTCATCTACTGTTTTCTATGTCCTGCACCTGACTCGTAGCTTCAGCATCACCTGATTCTGGATGATAGACCCTTTGAGAATCTAATGAAAGGTATGGATCCACTTCCCAGGAAAAAAAATGCACATAAACATACATATTACATACGTTTTTAGGGAGTTCACGGATGACCTGAAGTCTACCCATGAATCCTCTAGAGAGTTCCCAAACTCCAGAATAAGAGTTTCTGGTCAGAACTTATTTAGTACTTCTGGAAAGGTAGCTCCTGGGTGATCTTACTGCAACTTTATGACACAAACCCTAAAATACTTATATGATCAGATGGGAATCTTATGATCCAAATGCATCTATCTTGAATAGACCCTCCCATGGAAACCTCTCTGATTTTTAGCCAATCATAGAAATCGTAGGTAAGTAGACAAATCAAAACAAACATCTACTGTACTCTCAGACACACCAACAACTGGCCACATGTATGTTTGTCTCCCAGCGTGTGCAGTTTGAATTATTGGAATGCCAGACTCAAAGCCATGATAAGAAATCTAAGAGCACATGAGACCAGAGGGAAGATTTTTGTGTCAGGAATTTCTCTTCATGTGAGTGTTGAGCTTAGGTATATTATAACTTTCGGAAGTAAGAATCACAGCCAAGTCTTCATGATGGGTGCTGGCACGGGGTAGTAAATGAGATCTAGAAAATGAGGGAATGCCTACATAGAACCACTCTTGCTGCCTACTCAGTTCCAACACAGAAAATGTTAGGCTATTTCTTAATAATTGTTAAAATGATTTACAACGAGTCAGAAAATATGCCCATGTAATTATAGAGACATTTCCATAAGTACATATAATTCCATGTATAGATCTATATATTCATAGCACCATCACCACCATCCCTATTGAAAGTATCATTGGCTCCTGAACTCTGTGTTTTAGCTTTTGTGGTCTCTGTGAGCGCATCGGTGTGTGTTTTGGGGCTGGGGTAGATGTGTATGCCTTTTCTCCTATGTGTGCTTGTCTCTGTATATCTGTTTAGATTTTAATTGCAGAAAAAAAGTAGATCACATGGACTGCAGGTCAAAGCAACATGAAGACCTGTACATTGTGTTTTGAGATGAATTTACTACAAGGGCAACTTTAGGTGAAAGGCAGCCTTGGCTCAAAGACAAACTTTATGTGAGGATGTTGTGCTTTTTTCTTTTTCTTTTAAGTATCTGAATCAACATAGTACAAACAAAGGCTACTTAATTATAGTCTGAGTCTTTGTCTGACATCCCAAACCCCTCATCGTCAAGCACCCAGAGCAAGGAAAAGGGGAAGAAAGAGCCGAGTTCTAGAAGCTGACAGGTAGCTGTCCAGGACCGATTGGCCTCCAGTGTCCCTCCTGTGGATGATCAGGGACAAAACTAGCAGATCCAAGTGTGTCCACACCCACTGGGGCTTCTTTGTACCCTGCCAGGACACCCACTGCTCCAAGAGCTGGAGGTCTAGGGTGAGGGTAGTGTATATTGTTTTACCAAAATGGCAGTATGCCCCCTGGAGTCTTAACTTACTCTCTCCTGAATGCCTGGCTCTCTAACCTAGACCAGAGATATTTCGTTTTTCACCATGAAATAACAATGATTCAGAAATTAGCACAAGATATGACTGCTTCTCAAAGAGTTTCAAATGATCTTCAGAATGGATTTGAAGAAAAGAATGGGAAAGAAAAGTTTGCAGAAAGCTGGCTCAACCACTTTGTAAGCTGATTACAGAAAGGAACTTGTTTTCTCTTAAATACAGATTTTATACCTATTGGGAAGGAAGGGGAAGATAGTATGATACTGAGTTAGAACATGCAGCCGGACTGTCACCCTGAATCTAATGTGATGTGCATGTGTGTCTGGTGGGGGTTGGGGTGGTCAGGAGGGAATCACAGCATAATCACCGAAATAGGCCTTAAAAAGGCACTGGGTCCAGCCCATTTCAATGTAATTCCCCAGCCACTCCCTGGAGGCAGGGCAGACGCCTGCTAGTTCCCATAGTGCCTGGTAGAAAAAGCAGGCCTTCCTCAGGAGAGGCTCATTCCTGGGTCCACGGGCACAACCTGGAAAGCAGAGCACAGGCTGACCTTACCCTCCCAGCCTGCCCATTTCTGCCTTCCACTGGGAGCCCTTGGGCAAGGGACAGAGTAGCCTTGTTGGGACACTTCCCTTGTGTCAGACATTACTGGGAAGGGAGATGCCACAGTGGCCAGCCCAGACAGCCTCTGTCCCTGCCCTCAAGGGCAACCCTCAGTGTGACAAACTGAAGAGGACCGCGCAGGAGGCTACAGCAGTGCGAACAGTGGACATTAACTCAGTCTTGGGGGCCAAGAGAAAAGGCCGTTTAAACCCCAGCAAACTACCTGGTCAAGCTGACACTTGAGATGTGGGGTTCTGCCACATGATGTCGAACACTGAGGTTATCCTGAGAGGCCACCTAGTACTCTCCAGGTGACCTTCCATCTCATCTAAGCTGGACTCCTCGCTAGCCATAAGACCTCACATACAGAGGCTCCTGACCAGGCCTCAGCATCCGTTTGCCTCACTGCTGAACCAACAGCAAACAAGTGTCTCGATCTCATCCTCCCAAGGGAGGAGGCAGGCCTCTCATAAACACAAAGGTCACAAGACAGCTAGAGACTGACCAGCGGTGCCCCAAAGACAAGGCGATGAACCCAGTGTATTCATGCTAAGAAGACACTGAAGTTCAGCTCCCGGAATTCCCCAGCAAGGTTTAGGGGTGTGGCTTCGGGATTTTTGGCCCCCTGCAGAGCTTGTCCACCTGACTCTTTTTCTCCCACAGCTTCGGCTCCTGTACGAGTGCAATCCTGTGGCCTATATCATAGAGCAGGCTGGCGGCCTGGCGACCACGGGCACCCAGCCCGTGCTGGACGTGAAGCCGGAGTCCATTCACCAACGAGTCCCCCTCGTTCTGGGGTCCCCGGATGATGTGAAGGAATACCTCACCTGTGTACAGAAAAGCCAGGCAGGCAGGTAGTGGGTTTCACCCTGAACGCTGCCTTTTCTTTGTCTTGTCCTTCTATTAAGGGCCCTAAAGGAACGATCATTGTAAACAGTGGTGATGAGTAACAAAAGGCAAAGCCCCCCTGAATCCCCCAAAGAAGAGCCGAAGTGACGTGCTCCGCACAGCTCTAGAAGCCAGAGGCGATTCTGTGCTCAGTGGGAAGGGCTCAAAATAAAAACCCACATGGGAAAAGAACAACTTTGATCTGTCTTCTCTTATGAACAGCGGCTAATAGGGTTAGAGTTCCAAGTCTCAGCCAGGGAATCCGCAGCTATGGACTTTGGGGCATAAAGTTTAGAGATCAGTTAAGAATTTGTCTTGGTTGGCTTAAAATTTGAACTTAGTGGAGACTGTTTCCAAGAGAGCAGAGTACTAGGGGGACCCTGAACTTGCTTTGTTTCGAGTATAACTAGACTAACCTTGAACTATTTTGAAAAACTAGGAACAGGATCAGAGGAGTATGGAAACAATCTGCACATTTTGAACGAGTGAATTTGACAGAAGCATGGTTCGCAGCCCTGAATTGGGGGATTGGGAAGCCATGGGGCGGGGAAGAGGAGTAAGCCCGGTTTGCGGGGCAAAGTCAGCAGGGTCAGAGGGGTGCGTAGAGAGTAGAAAACCTCTTAACTTTTTGCTCTGAGCCACAATAGGCTTGAACCTCTACGCATGGCCAATAGTCGCTTTTCTGGGACTGGCTGTGGGCAGTGCAGAGGCTGGAGCGGATCTCGGATAACATCACTGCTGCATTTTGCTGTCAGCCACAATAGAAGTAAGCCTCTGTGATGGCTCTTCTAGGGCAAGGGGAGTACGGGATTGAGTTAAGTGCAGAAGGCTGATAGCCTGGCTCCAGCTTTTTGGTCAGTGTTACAATAAACTCTAGCTTCTGCACATGCACTGTGCAAAGGCTTTTCATGGACTGATCGGTGCTGGGCACACCCTGATCCTCCCTGCCTGGGGACAGCAGTGGGTATGCACACCTTACCAGGGCCTTTAAAACTTGGAGTTTTGAATCCCAGCCACTGGCCAGAGATAAAATACAGGAGATCTGTGGCTCTGGGCATGCCAGTGACCTGGATGCAGACAGGTCAGGGCAGGAGATTGGTGAGGGCCTGGGCCACAGGAGACTGCTCGATTTTCTGGGAGGGCTTCCTGAGCAGCGGCTGCTGGGAGTTCTGCCCCCCAGGGACAAAGGGATGAGGTGACACCATATTCTACCTTCTCCACCATGACGGCCTCTTCCTGCCCACCAGCACAGACTCCAGAGAGAAACACAGAGCCTCGGGTTGAGGCTTGAATCCCCTACAGTAAAGCCTACTCCCTGACCTGGTAGGAGCATCCTTCTGAGGGCAAGTCAGCTTGTGAGCCAGCACAGCAGGCCTTTCCCTCAGAAGATAAACACAAACCCCAGCATGTACTGAGTCTACTGATTAAACTCCAAAACATCAGCTTCCAGCTTAACTTCACAAACAAATCAAAGCATACCTACTTAAAGGAACAAACATCCCCCACTACAAACAAGGAGGAACTCTGTAGAGGAAGGACCAGTGGGAAAGAGCAGCCAAAACACAACAGCAGAGTGTACAGAGCATACACCAGAATCACTTCCTGAAGATGTTGTTGTTGTTGATTATTATTGCTGGTTTTTTTCCTTTCTTTCTTTCTTTTTCTTTCTCTTTCTTTCCTCCTTTCCTTTCTGAACAAAATTACTAGAAGGAGAAGTTCACAACAAAAGAAAGAAGCAGAGGTAATACTCTCTGCCATAGATTTAATCGATATGGATATAAGTAAGATGTTGGAGCTAGAACTCAGAATAATGATTATAAAGATACTAGCTGGGGTTGAAAAAAGCATAAAAGACACTAAAGAATCCCTTAGGGTAGAAATAACAGAACTAAAATCTAATCAGGTCGAAATAAAAAGTGTTATTACTGAGATCAGTAAAAAATGGAGGCTCTAACTGCTAGGGTAAATGAGGCAGAAGGTCAGTGATATAGAAGACAAAATGATGGAAAGTAAGGAAGCTGAGAAAAAGAGAAAAAAACTACAGGATCATGAGGGGAGGCTTCGAGAAATCAGTGATACCATAAAGTTCAATAATATTCGAATAATAGGGGTCCCAGAAGATGAAGAAAGAGAGAGAGGGAGAGAGAGAGGGACAGAAGTTTTATTTGAACAAATTACACCTGAGAATTTCCCTGATCTGGGGAAGGAAACAAGCATTCAAGTCCAGGAGGCCCAGAGAACTGTCCTCAAAATCAATAAAAATAGATCAATACCCTGACATATAATAGTGAAGCTTGCAAATTTCAGAGATAAAGATAAAATCCTGAAAGAACCTTGAGACGAGAGGTCCTTAACCTACAAGGGTAGAAACATTAGATTGGCAGAAGACCTATCCACAGAGACATGGCTGGTCAGAAAGTACTGACATGATATATTCAGGGTGCTAAATGAGAAAAACATGCAGCCAAGAATACTTTGTCCAGCAAGGCTGTCATTCAGAATGGAAGGAGAGATAAAGAGCTTCCAGGACAAACAGAAACTAAAGCAATTTGTGATCACTAAACCAGCCCTGCAAGGAATGTTTAAGGGAATCCTGTAAGCAAGGAGAGAGCCCCAAAATAACATAGACCAGAAAGGCATAGAGACAATATACAGAAACAGTGACTTTACAGGTAATACAGTGGCACTCAATTCATATCTTTCAATAGTTACCCTGAATGTAAATGAGCTAAATGCCCCAGTCAAAAGACATAGGGTATCAGATTGGATAAGAAAGCAGGACCATCAATATGCTGTCTGCAAGAGACTGATTTTAGATCCAAAGACACCTCCAGATTGAAAGTGAGGGGGTGGAAAACTATCATGCTAATGGACACCAAAAGAAAGCTGGGGTGGCAATCCTTATAGCAGACAAATTAGATTTTAAACCAAAGACTGTAATAAGACACGAGGAAGGATACTATATCATACTTAAAGGGTCTATCAAGAAGATCTAACAATTATAAATATTTATGCCCCTAACATGGGAGCAGCCAATTATATAAACCAATCAATAACAAAATTAAAGAAGCACATTGATAATAATACAATGATAGTAGGGGACTTTAACACCCCCCTCACTGAAATGGACAGACCATCTAAGCCAAAGATCAACAAGGAAACAAGGGCTTTGAATGACACACTGGACCAGATGGACTTCACAGAAACATTCAGAGTATTCCATCCTAAAGGAACAGAATACACATTCTTCTCGAGTGCACATGGAACATTCTCCAGGATAGATCACATCCTGGGTCACAAATCAGGTCTCAACAGGTACCAAAAGACTGGGATCATTCCCTGCATATTTTCAGACCACATGCTGTGAAACTGGAACTCAATCACAAGAGGAAATTTGGAAAGAACTCAAATACATGGAGGCTAAAGAACATCCTACTAAAGAGAGAATGGGTCAACCAGGAAACTAAAGAAGAATTTTAAAAATTCATGGAAACAAATGAAAATGAAAACACAACTGTTCAAAATCTTTGGGATGCAGCAGAGGCAGTCCTAAGAAGGAAGTACATAGCAATACAAGTCTTTCTCAAGAAACAAGAAAAGTCTCAAATACACAACCTAACCTTACACCTGAAGGAGCTGGAGAAGCAAATAAAGCCTAAGCCAAGCAAGAGAAGAGAAATAATAAAGATCAGAACAGAAATCAATGAAATAGAAACCAAAAGAGCAGTAGAACAGATCAATGAAACTAGGAGCTGGGTCTTTGAAAGAATGCATAAGATCAGTAAACTCCTGGCCAGACTTATCAAAAAGAAAAGAGAAAGGACCTAAATAAATAATAACATGAATGAAAGAGGAGAAATCACAACCAACACCAAAGAAATACAAACAATTATAAGAACATATTATGAGCAACTATATGCCAACAAATTTAGGCAATCTGGAAGAAATGGATGCATTCCTAGAAACATACAAACTACAAAAACTGAAACAGGAAGAAGTAGAAAACCTGAACAAACCCATTACCACTAAGGAAATTGAAGCAGTAACCAAAAAATCTCCCAACAAACAAGAGCCCAGGGCCAGATGGCTTCCCAGGGGAACTCTACCAAACATTTAAAGAAGAATTAATACCTATTCTTCTGAAACTGTTTCAAAAAATAGAAATGGAAGGAAAACTTCCAAACTTGTTCTATGAGGCCAGCATTACCTTGATCCAAAAACCAGACAAAGACCCCACCAAAAAGGAGAATTACAGACCAATATCCCTGGTGAACATGGATGCCAAAATTCTCACCAAGATACTAGCCAATAGGATCCAACAGTACATTAAAAGGATTATTCACCACAACCAAGTGGGATTTATTCCTGGGCTGCAAAGTTGGTTCAACATCCACAAATCAATGAATGTGATACACTACATTAATAAAAGAAAGAACAAGAACCATATGATCCTCTCAGTTGATGTAGAAAAAGCATTTGAGGAGGAGAGTCCAAGATGGCGGAGGAGTAGGAGACCTTAATTTCGTCTAGTCCCAGGAATTCAGCTAGATAGCTATCAAATCATTCTGACCACCTGCGAACTCAACCAGAGATCTAAGAAAAGAATAGCTGCAGCTCTACAGATAGAAAAGTGACCACTTTCTGCAAGGTAGGAGGTGTGGAGAAATGAATCAGAAGTGATATATGGGAAGATAGACTGCGGGTGGAGGGAGCCTCCGTCAGCCGCTACTGGCAAGTGATAGAGCAGCAGAGCACAAAATCAGAACTTAGAAGTCTGCTCTGGTGAGGGACATGGCTCAGGCTGCTAAGCAGGGGTGGAACCCTAGCTGGGACAGTGTGGTCTCAGGACCCTCAGGGTCACAGGAAGACCAGGGGTGCTTGAGTGCAACAGAGTTCCCAGGCATCAGAGTGGGGAAGCTGGCTTTAAAGAGCGTCCAGGAGTGGGTTGTCAGCTCGGGGCTGCCATAAACTGTGAACCGAGGCATAGCTGGGCCACTGCTCTATGAGCTGGGGCCCAACAAGTGGCAGAACTGGCGAGACCCCCCTCCTCCCCTGGGAGGAGCGGCACGGGAGTGCGCCGCAGGGATCTGCAGTGTTTGGAGACTCAAAACAGGGTTGTGTGCTTGAGATAGAAGTGCTCGGTCACAGGCTGGGTGAACAAGGAGTGTGGCTGGAGACCAGGGAGACAGGAGTGATTGACTGCTTTTCTCTGAGGGCTCACTGAGGAGTGGGACCCCTAGCTTTTGGCTCAGGGGCTAGAGATTGGGAGGCTGCCATTTTCATTCTCATCCACTAAAGCTGCTAGTTATTAGCCAATAGGATCCAACAGTACATTAAAAGGATTATTCACCATGACCAAGTGGGATTTATTCCTGGGACGCACGGTTGGTTCAACATCTGCAAATCAATCAATGTGATACAATACATTAATAAGGGAAAGGACAGGAACCATATGATACTCTCAATAGATGCAGAAAAAGCATTTGACAAAATACCAGCATTCTTTCTTGATTAAATCTCTTCACAGTGTAGGGATAGAAGGAACATACCTCAATATCATAAAAGCCATCTATGAAAAGCCCACAGCAAATATCATTCTCAATGGGGAAAAACTGAGAGCTTTTCCCCTAGGTCAGGAACACGGCAGGGATGTCCACTATCACCACTGTTGTTCAACATAGTACTAGAAGTCCTGGCTTCAGCAATCAGACAACAAAAAGAAATAAAATCCAAATCAACATCCGAATCAGCAAAGATAAGTCAAACTCTCACTCTTTGCAGATGACATGATACTCTATGTGGAAAACCCAAAAAACTCTACCCCCAAATTTCTAAAACTCATACAGGAATTCAGCAAAGTGGGAGGATATAAAATCAATGCACAGAAATCAGTTGCATTCCTATACACTAACAATGAGACAGAAGAAAGAGAAATTAAGGAGTTGATCCCATTTACAATTGCACCCAAAACCATAAGATACCTAGGATAAACCTAACCAAAGAGGCAGAGGATCTGTACTCAGAAAACTATAGAACACTCATGAAAGAAATTGAGGAAGACAAAAGGAAATGGAAAAACGCTCCATGCTCATGGATTGGAAGAACAAATATTGTGAAAACGTCTATGCTATCTAGAGCAATCTACACATTCAATGCAGTCCCTATCAAAACACCATCAACTTTTTTTTACAGAGCTGGAACAAATAATCCTAAAATTTGTATGGGACCAGAAAAGACCCCGAATAGCCAGAGGAATGTTGAAAAAGAAAAGCAAACCTGGCGGCATCACAATTCCGGACTTCCAGCTCTATTACAAAGCTGTCATCATCAAGACAGTATGGTACTGGCACAAAAACAGACACATGGATCAGGGGAACAGAATAGAGAGCCCAGAAATGGAATGGTCAACTAATCTTCAACAAAAGCAAGAATGAATATCCAATAGAAAAAAAACAGTCTCTTCAACAAATGGTGTTAGGAAAATTGGACAGCCAAATGCAGCAGTATGAAACTGGACCATTTCCTCACACCATACACAAAAATAGACTCAAAATGGATGAAAGACCTAAATGTGAGACGAATCCATTAAAATCCTAGAGGAGAACATAGGCAGCAACCTCTTTGACCTTGGCAGCAACTTCTTGCTAGACATATCTCCAAAGGCAAGGAAACAAAGGCAAAAATGAACTATTGGGACTTCATCAAGATAAAAAGCTTTTGCACAGCAAAGGAAACAGTCGACAAAACCAAAAAGAAACCAACAGAATGGGAGAAGATATTTGCAAATGACCTATCAGATAAAGGGCAAGTATCCAAAATCTATAAAGAACTTATCAAACTCAACACCCCAAGAATAAATAATCCAATCAAGAAATGGGCAGAAGACATGAACAGACATTTTTCCAAAGAAGACATCCAAATGGCCAACAGACACATGAAAAAGTGCTTAACACCACTTGGCATCAGGGAAATACAAATCAAAACCCCCATACGATATACCACCTCATACCAGTCAGAATGGCTAAAATTAACAAGTCAGGAAACACCAGGTATTGGCGAGGATGCGGAGAAAGGGGAACCCTCCTACACTGTTGGTGGGAATGCAAGCTGGTGCAGCCACTCTGGAAAACAGTATGGAGTTTCCTCAAAAAGTTGAAAATAGAGTTACCATAGGATCCAGCAATTGCACTACTGGGTATTTACCCAAAAGGTACAAATGTAGTGAACTGAAGGGGCACCTGTACCCCAATGTTTATAGCAGCAATGTCCACAATAACCAAACTATGGAAAGACCCCAGATGTCCATCGACAGATGAATGGATAAAGAAGGTGTGGTATAGGGATGCCTGGGTGTCTCAGTTGGTTAAGCATCTGCCTTTGGCTCAGGTCATGATCCCAGTGTCCTGGGATCGAGTTCCGTGTCGGGTTCCCTGCTGGGTGGGGAGCCTGCTTCTCCCTCTTCCTTTGCCACCCCCCACCCCAGCTTGTGCCTTCTCTCTCGGTCAAATAAATAAATAAATAAATAAATAAAATCTTCATTAAAAAAAAGATGTGGTGTGTATATATATATACAATGGAATTTTACTCAGCTATCAAAAAAATGAAATCTTGCTATTTGCTGGGATGTGGATGGAACTAGAGGGTATTATGCTAAGCGAAATAAATCAATCAGAGAAAGACAATTATCATATGCTCTCACTGATATGAGGAATTTAAGAAACAAAACAGAGGAGCATAGGGGAAGTAAGGAAAAAAATGAAACATGACGAAATCAGGGAAGGAGACAAACCATAAGAGACTCTTAATCATAGGAAACAAACTATGGGTGCTGGAGGGGAGAGAGGTAGAGGGATGGGGTAACTGGGTGATGGGCATTAAGGAGGGCACGTGATGTGATGAACACTGGGTGTTATATACAATGGATTAACTAATGAACTCTACCTCTGAAACTACTAATACACTATATGTTAATTGTGTTACTTGTATTTATTTATTATTTTTTTTTAAATTTATTTATTTGAGAGAGAGAGAGAGTTAGCGTGAGGCCACCCCCCAGCTCTGCAGACACAGACTTCTCCCCAGGGATGTGTTTAGGATCCACATGAGAGGGTCTTACAGAGGGTGCTCCCCGCAGGGCATGTCAGGAAATGGGTAGAGGTGATTTTTTTAATTTCACAATGAATGGGGGAGGGGAGGCAATGACATGAGCTGCTTGGGGTCCTCATGTCTCCAAGGACAGGAAGTCCTACCCACCCCAAAATATGAATTTTACTCTGGTGGTTTCCTCCAGATGACATGAGTTATAATTACCCATAAGTCCATTGTCTTGGCCTTCTCTGCAGGTCCTGCCTGCTCCCTGTGACAAGCTAGCAGGGCGTTAGCACCTGGCTCAGGGGCACAGGGTAGGGCAAGGCCAGAATGCAAACGTCCAGCTCCTACCTCGTTCCCTCTTGGACAGAAAGCCAGGGAGTTCTGGGAAATTCCCAGCACTCTATTCATAATTACCGCTGCTTGCTTTTTCTGTGCCGGGCACTCTGCTGGTTCTTTCCATTTGGTTTTCTCTGATCTGCTCAAGTCCCTGTGTGGTGAGGGTCCCAGTTTCCACCTTACAGATGAAGCCCAGGTTCCAGGAGGCCCACTGACCGACCACTCAGCTGGTGAGGGGCAGATTCAGGATGTAAACCTCGTCCTTCTGATTCCAAAGGTCAAACTTTCCATGACACTGGCAGGCCTTTCTTTTGGGAGCCTGAACAGTGTCTCTTAGGGCCAAGTGTTTTGCAAACTGTAAAGCGCTGCATAACTGTAGGACATTTGGTTGATGGTGGTTTTCCTGTCATTTGAAAGGCTCTATGATGGACAGTACCTTTGTCACTGAGGGTCCTCTCCCTGTGTAACATGCCGATCCCGGGTCTCCGAGAGAAACGCTGTGGCCAGAAGACCCCGAAAGACAGACACTACTCAAGGCTCAGATTTCTTCCAACCAGGACAGTGGTCCCCAAACTTGGCTGCACGCCGGAATCACCGGGAGCGCTTACAACCGCAGTGTCCGGGCCGCGCCCAGACTCAGGGAAGCAGAGCGTCCGGAAGGGAGTGGGCGCGTGCAGCCCGCAGGAGATCTTAGAGACCCCGGGGTTCCAGTGTGCGGGGAGGTTTGGGAACCGCTAACCTGAGGCCTTTCTCACCATGTCAGTGAGGATCCAGGCAGTTTGGCACGAATCCCTGGTTGGGGTGTGGTGTCTGACAAGATCCCCGATTCTCCCCAGAGCAAACTAGAAGCCCTCCCCTGCCCCTGGAGACGTCTGGGGACGCCAAGGGAGAGCGAGATGGGCAGGCTAGGAGGGCCACCCGGGGGCGACCGGGGTGGAGGAGGGGACAGGCTCCTTGGATTGACTGTAGGCTCCGGGCAAGGAGGTGTGGTTATGGACACAGCCGCACTGTCAGCGCCCAGAGGCTCCGCTGTGCCTGGGGGGCCATGTGCTATCTCTTAATCCACAGCTCTGGTCCCCCTGAGCCCCGCGAGAATGGCCGGCCCGGCTCCTTTCCCCGGGACAGATGTCCCCGGGGGCACGTTTCTATCACTCCAACAGCAGGCCGTGGGTGCGCCTTAGACACCGGCCCGTGGCGCTGTCGTCTCCTGAAAATGCAGGACAGGAAGGGCCGAGCCACCGGGCAGGACGCAGGAGCGGGGGGCCCGTGTGGACGCTGGCTGCCTCCATGTGCAGCCGCTCCGGGGCCGGGGGGGGTCCCCCCCACACTGCTTGTCCGGCAGCCACACACGTCCGCGCTCTGTGGCCAGTGGAGGGTCGTGGCTGGCGCACTGGGGGGCTGCGGCAGGAAGGACATGCCCGGAGCAGAGGGGAGTGGGTGTCCAGGGGGAGCGCTGCAGGGGAGGCGGCCTGCTGTCCCCCCGGGGAGGAGCTCAGGGGCAGGGGTGGCCCCTTCACCGGGCCTGCCGCTTGTCACCACTAGGGGTCGGCAGTCAGCAAAATCCACGATTTCCCGCTATGATTGCACGGTGTCCCCGTGAAACTACTATTTTCATGATGCTGTACACAAAGTCTATTCTGACCCTTAGTCGCGCAATGAGAACCCGGTGCGGCGCAGCAGAACCTGTCGCGCAGCAATCTGGTCTGCTCTGGGCAAGCACGAGCCCGCCGGGCACTAGGCAAGTCTCCTGACCATGGCCCTTGTGACACAGGGTTCAGGCTCAGGCACTGGACAAACTCATTCTTCTGAAACCCCGTAGCCTCTGTCAGGCTTGGACTAACAGTCTGCATAGAAACTGAAAAGTGGACTATGTTGGGACTGAGAGTTGAGTCACTTTGTTTTCTCCCTTACATTTTTTTGCCAAGTGTCCTGCTTTTATAATCAGAGAAACAAGTATATTCAAGAATAAGTGTTCCCGCTTTCCTCCTTCCCCTTGGATATTCCGTTGTCCGTGTCCTCAGTCCGTGAGTGTGACCAGCCAGCCAGGACCTCTGCCTGCCCCCCTGTCTTCCCTCCTGCGCTCCGAGCAAGCGGGGGAGGAGTGGGCTGTGTACCTTACCTGCGGCAGCTCGGGCGCTGTGTAGACCGCCCTCAGGCGCCTGGAGGAGGGAGCCGTGGGGTCACATCTCACCTGCGTTCAACCCAAGCCCCGTGCTCCTGGGGCCGGGCTCTCCTCCTGCACAAGAGATTGCTGGCACCACGCCTGACCATTCTAGTAACACCATTTGGCACGGCCTGGGTAGGATTCGTGCCCAGAGGGCTTGGGCTTTGAGTTCAGCGAGCTCTGTACTGAGCAAATCGTGGGGCCTCAGCCTAGAACAGTTGCCCTTTGCTGCGGGAATGCACACACCTCAGGTGGAGGAGAGTGGGGCGTGGGGAAGGAGTTCCCCACCCGGGACTGAGAAACTACAATCTGAGCGCACTTGGCTGATGCGACCAAAATGTCCTAACCTATTAGAGAGACTCTGGCATTTTCTTTTAATGTTTGTTAACCTTAATCCTTGTTAGTATCCGAGTAGAAGTGGAAGTTAAGGTGATTCCACTGGAATCACAGGACAAGCCTAAGGAGAACGTATAAACCTCAGTTCCCCAGATGCATCAACCCTCTGCCACTTCCTTCCATTTTCTATGGATTAATCAGCCTTTTTCATACTCACCCATGACCGTAACCCAGACTTTGGGCATAATTACTCTCCACACTATCAAGAACTATCATATTCCTTTATTCTTCTTTAAAAAATGTGATTTAGAGCCCCTCAATGCAAAATCTAGTCCTTTCATTCATGGAGCCTCTCCTTCTCCCCATGGCTGAGCGAGGGTCCTGGGGTTTTATAACAATTTGTGTTTTTGCAGCCCTTAGTCATCCCAGGACGTGTGATCTGGCCCCTCCTTGCCCATGGCTGTGCCTGGGCAGCCTCCGGAGCCCACCCTCTCTAGACCAGGCTCGCACAGCATGAGTGAGAGCAGGCTATGCCCTGAGCCTTTGAGAAACCGCTGCCCCTCTCCCAGGGTCGGGGAGATGCTTCTCCGCTCTTCCTCCCACTCCACGAGGCAATGGACACTTCATCCTTGATGACAGCAACTTCGTAGGAGGAATTCTCTCTCCCTGGGATTAGGAAATCTTTTTTTTCTCTTTTTTCCTCAAAGTTTGGCTTTCAGGGTCCTGTGGACTCAGGAATTCTAATTGGGATGTCAAGTCCTGAACAGTTTCTCTTTTTCCTCTTTGCATTCCTGCTGTTGAAATCCTGATTGTCCGTGAAACAAGGATGTCCCTGGCCGAGGAGGGGACATGTCCCTGGAAATGGAGCACAAACAGGAAAAGAACACTTACATATTCAGAAAGTATCACTCCCTTTGCCTCACACAGGTCTGCAGGTGGCTACAGGGCCCCCTCAGAATCTAAATACAGTCTGCCCACAGCCCTGCTCTAGAGGAAATAACTGAGGAGTGGGGGGTCTTCTGCTGGGGTAGAGGGTGGTGGTTCCTGCAGGGAGAGGAGAGGATCTCCCCAGAAGTCAGTGCACAACCACAGAGCACAGGAGACACTTTCCAGAAATGTTTCCGTGGACACAGTGGCAGCGGGTTGGGGACTATGCCTGGGGTAATGACGTGGGGCCCAGGGAGGAGTGTGGTCCCTTGGTTGCTATTACCCAGGACGGTAGCATGAAGCATTAACTGTTGTCCTCTGCAATTCCCTTCAATGATCTTTCCTGAGGGCCAGCCTTCAATCTCGGGTCTGGCCCAGCCCTGCGTGCTGCCTTGTCTGGAGTAACAGCTCCCGAGATCAAACCCTGGCTCCCTGCTTACCAGCCGGGGAAGCTGCCAGACTTCTCCAAGCTTCAGTTCCTTCGTCTGGAACATGGGATAAGGGGTGTTATGGTGCACAGAGGCCATCATCCAAAGCAGAGTGTGAATGTATCCCAGTTGTCCACTGGCTTCAAGAGCCCACAGGAGGTTGACTGGGATTTTGGTTGCATGTTTTTTCCATTTTGCTTTTATTTCATTTCATTTCATTTTTTAGAAAGTACACTCCCTAGAGTTTTCACAATGATTACTTGTTTTGTTTTTTAACTAAAAAAATAAGAAAAAGTAACAGAAGAAGCTGCTGGAAGGACAATGCCCAACGTCCCTCTGAGAATCCTTGAACACAGCCACTACTATGTGGTTCATTAACACTCTAATGGGAGGAGACAAGCCAGGACAGTGATGCGTTATTGTCCCATCCCTGGGAGCATGGCATGGGACTGTGTGACACTGTTGTTCATGAGCCAGGTAACTGGTTTGGTTAATTGTTCCCCTTGGTAGTGAAACATTCACATTCTTTACTTTTACAACAAATCCTTGCATTCCCATTAGATTATGGATAGGTCCCGGACATAGAGACTGAAGTTTTAAGGTAATCATTTAGTCATGTCTTCTGACAATTCCAATTTACCAGGAGCATCTGGAGAGTGAACCCACCGGAAGTCTCCAAAGTTGCTTTTGGCTTGGTTTTCTGAAAACATGCAAGAGAAGAGGGGGAAGAACTCCAGCTTCCCAGATGGATCATGGATTAGCAAAGTTCACCAAGGCCAGGCCTGAACACAGCACTGCATTTTGCCAACATTCCGCCCACAGATGCCCTATTTCAGTGTATCGTGTGCATTTGGGAGCTCAACAAGCAGGGGGAAGCCAGGGGCGAATGCCATGATGATGGAAGCTGGTTTGGTTGAGAGACTCCAAGGTCCCCTTAGTCCTTGACTCTCCATCCAACCTGGAGCACAGAGCGCCCTGAGGCAACATGTTGGAATGGCTCCAGCTGAGAGTTGTGGTCTCATTTTCCTAATCCTCTGTCCATCTCTGCTATGACCTCAGGTGCTCGGCCCTCCCTAGACCTCAAGGCCTTGTCACATGTTCTATTATTTTTCTGTGTTGTCTGATAATTCTATAATCTTCAGTGATATATCTAAAAGTATGATCCCAACAAGGGTGTTTTGATGGTTTAAGGGCCCTCCAGATCCAAATTCCAGAGCATCATTAAGAATAATAGTAGTAGTTGGGGCGCCTGGGTGGCTCATTCGTTAAGTGTCTGTCTTCGGCTCAGGTCATGATCCCAGGGTCCTGGGATCGAGCCCCGCATCGGGCTCTCTGCTCAGTGGGGAGTCTGCTTCTCCCTCTCCCTCTGCCTGCCGCTCTGCCTACTTGTGCTCTCTCTCTGTGTCAAATAAATAAATAAAATCTTTAAAAAAAAAAAAAAGAATAATAGTAGTAGCTACATGCTAGGGACGGTACACTAACCACTACATAACGTATCCTCTGTAATCCTCACGATACCCTCAGAAGTAGGCATCTTTTTCATCAGTCTTAAATATTACCCGGTGCTCATTACAATACATACCCTCCCCAATGTCCATCACTCAGTTATCCCATCTGCCCACCCCCCTCCCCTCCAGCAACACTCAGTTTGTTTCCTTTGATTAAGAGTTTCTTATGGTTTGTCTCCTTCTCTGGTTTTGTCTTGTTTCCTTTTTTCCTCTCTTCCCCTATGGTCCTCTGCCTTGTTTCTTAAATTCCAGATATCAGTGAGATCATACGATAATTGTCTTTCTCTGATTGAGTTATTTCGCTTAGCATAATACCCTCTAGTTCCATCCATGTTGTTGCAAATGCAAGATTTCATCTTTTTGATGACTGCACAATATTCCTACACACACACACACACACACACACACACACACACACGCTATATCTTCTTTATCCATTCATCTGTCAATGGACATCTGGGCTCTTTCCATAGTTTGGCTATTGTGGACATTGCTGCTATAAACATTGGGGGCAGGTGCTCCTTCAGATCACTACATTTGTATCTTTGGGGTAAATACCCAGTAGTGGAATTACTGGGTCATGGGGTAGCTCTGTTTTCAACTTTTTAAGGAAACTCCATACTGTTTTCCAGAGTGCCTGCACCAGCTTGCATTCCCAGAAGTAGACATTTTTAATCTCCTTTGACAGAGGAAAAAATGGAGTCTCTGGGAGGTAAAGGGTCTTGCCTAAGGTGATATGGCTGTTAAGAAGCAGGGGAAGATTTGAACCCAGAATTATTTAATTCCACAATCAGTGGCCTGAATTACTACATATTTGTTCATTTGACTATTGTCTGCCTTTGCCTGGCAATGATCGTGCCCACCACTCACTTGGCTTATGATGGGTCCTAAATAAGTATTTGTTGAATGAATGAATGCTATCTACCATTCACACCCAAGGAACGGGGGCCTAATGGTGGAATGGCTGGTCATTGTTTTGTTTTGTAGTTTATTGAACTATCAGAGTTGCCTGTGGCCCCAGCCAACTCTGTGGCTCCCTGGTGCAGAAGTGTGAATGTCTCATTGCATTCCAGAAACACTTCATGTGGAGCCTTTTATAGGATTCCATTATTCTTTCAAAAATATTTTACATGTGAAATCAATCAGCTTTAGTTGTTCTAAAGCTGGGAAGACTAAATTAAGAAGAAAACATGAACAAACCATAGTTCTGTAGGGGAAAATAACTCTCGCCTCAAAGGGGAAATTTCTTGGGCAAAATATAAGTCTGAAAAATATGGCTAGCGCTATTCCCCCTACAGAAAATTAATGTCAGTTCTCATTTTCAGCGACATAAAGCGACTTTTCTGACACATCTCAACAACCTCTCATACATCAGCATATGTCCTCTTTGATCCTTTCTCCTAAGTTGGGACAGGTGTCCTGAAGAATGCCCCTTCTACCTGCATTCCTCCCTCCCTCCACCCAACTCTTGTCTTTCTGCTTGTGTCCATCAGGCACATTTTCCAGGCTGACACTCCGGCCACACTGACCAGATACACACTTCTTTTATTATGCATGTGTATTAATTCTACTTTTACAGAGAGAAAAAAATTTGGCATGAGAAATGTTCCCCTATGTTTACCATATGGGAGAATCCAGGTCCTGTTTTGTTTTAATTGTGGTATATGTTTAATTCAGGTAAAGTGCTCTTATGTTACATGTGGATGACTCTTGATAAACATATTCACTTGTGTGAACAAAATCAAGCTCAGAAGGTAGAACATCCAATCCAACCAGCACCATCCATTGTGCTAGTCCTGCGGGCAATGCCCACCTACTGCACCTTCTGAGGCGAGCACTATTCTGATTTCTCTCACCACAGGTCACTGGTGCATGTTTGTTCATTCATATATGTGGGGTCACACTGTAGGCACTCTTGTGTGGGTCTTGCTCTTTTCACTCAACATACTGTCAGTGAAATTCATCCACGGTGTTGCTCCTGTCGGCAGGTCTCTCTTCCCATGGCTGGATAGTACTCCAGGGCGCAGATATCCGCCCTCATCTGGGCATTCTCCTGTTGATGGCCGTTGGGATTCTTTCCTCCTTTTGGCTATCACAAATAAAGCTGCTATTAACAATCTAGTGCAAGCTGTTCCGAGCACACCTGCTTTCATTTCTCTTGGGGAAATACCTAGGAGTGATTTGCTCAACTATGAGGGAGACCTGTAATTTAATTTTCTAAGAAACAGCCAGTTTTCCAAAGTGGACGTATCATTTTTAACTCCCACTAGCAATGTAAGATTTCCAGTTTCTCCTCACCATCTGGTGAGGTGTATCGTCACCATCTGGTCTCGTCAGTCATTTTAATGTTAGCTATCTTAGTAGGTAGAATGAGGGATCTCAGTGTGGTTTTAGTCTGTATTTCTTTAATGACTAATGATGTTGGGCACCTTTTCATGTGTTTAGTGGCCACTTTTGAGAAGTGTCTGTTCAAAAGAGGAAACTTTGTAACCTTTGATTCACAATCCAGAAAATAACCACTTGTTTATTTTACGACAAGTTTCCATTAACGTGAGATCAGTGTAAAACAATGCCACAAAGCAGAGTTCTATTAGAAAAGGTGGTTGCTAATAATTCTAGCTAAAGATTGGTCAATCTTACCCTTATTTTCAAGGCTTCAATAATCCTCAACGTGGTGCAGAGTTCTTGGCCATGACTGTGCTGTACTGGCCACCACGCATAGTGCCCTACAAGTCTGTATTTAGAAGCCTGGTCACTAAACTCCTTTCTTGTCAAAAGAACAAGTTTAATGGTTTAAATGGTTTAAATGTCAGCTCAACGTTCCACCCCTCACTTCTGACACAAACCTGGGTGATCCTGAATAACTCGTAACCAGTGGATCACAACCCAACGTCCAAAAACCTAAATATGCAGGTTTCCCTGTACAGGAGACGTTCAGCCCTGGCACCTCTGGCAATCTGAAGGTGCCCACAGATGCTGTCTCATGAGAAGGCTTTTAAATCTTTGCAATAAAGTACGTGAAATTACAAGGTGATCAGATATTGAAAACATTTACCAAAATACAGATATACGATAATATGTGTGCCTGCAGTGGAAGATCCTCTAAGTACTGTGATTTGGGAAGAGTGACAAGCATAAGCAATTTCCTAAGATCTATGGACCAACTGTAATGTGATATTGAAACATCTGATTTCTCATGATGACAAAGTCATGAGTACTGCTAGTATCTTTGTCTGTTAATGACAAAAATGTTTGAAGGGAATGCAAAGTTTTGGTTAAAGTTTAGAAAAAAATAAAGATATTCTTTTCCCTTTTATAGATTCATAGCCTCTGCCATGAATGGTGTACCACCCACAATCAGTGTTCAAGGTCTAACCCTCAGTGTGAATGTGTTTGGATATAGAGCATTTAAGAGGTAATTAGTGTTAAATGAGATCATCAGGGTGGGGTCCTAATCTAATAAGATTGGTGGCATTATAAGCAGATATAGAGAACCTGATCTCTGTCTCTTTGTATGCACACAAGGAAAGTCCATTTTGAAGACATGACAGGAAGTTGGCCATGTGCGAGACAGGAAGGGATCTCTCACCAGAAACCTAATCAACCATCACATTGATCTTGAACTTCCAGCCTCCAGAACTGGGAGAAATAAATTTCTGTTCTTTAAGCCACCCAGTCTATGGTATTTTGTTATGGCAGCCCAAGCAGACAAAGACAGGATATAACTCTACCTCCCCTCTTTGCTATAGCTAAACTCAGCTCTCAGCAGGCCCCTACGGGTGAGGTTCAAAGTGGGACCCATGCAGAGGTGCACTACACTCCAAAGGAACTACTTGAGTTTTCTATCTTATACAAACAGCTCTGGGAAACATGTATGAGAATGGACATTAAGGGTGTGAGACAGTGCAGAGAGGAACATGAACTTGGATTAGGATGAATCGGTTGATATGGATTCCTTAAGAAGAGGTTCTGCATTTAATGCTGCAGCCTGGGGACTCAGAAAGCATCTCACAGTGTGTTTGGTTAGTTGTGAAACATGGACCAAAACGTGGCCCATAGAGAGTGAGCTGGAAATGCCAGCCCTGCCCTGGTTTAATGTAGAGGAAGGGATTTACAGGCGAGGCTGATGGGAATGTTAGATTGGACTTGTCACTGAGAACATTCTCACCCACACTGGCAGGATGCAGAAGACATACTTTGTACCACTCTGTGAGAAATGAATTTGTGAGGGGCCAAGTGGCAGCACTCAACCCCCCAGAGCAGGGTGGGCGTGGTCACTGTAATGGACAGCAGTCAAAGCAGCAGTCAGAATAGTCTGACTCATGCAGACCTGTGGCGTGGGCTAGCTGATCACAGTGTTCCTAGGTGTGAAATAAATTTTAACTAAGCATAAAAGTTCCATGTAGAGTGAACAAAGGTCTAACGTGAATCATAAAAGAGAACCGCATCCCTTAGTCAATTCCCAGACTTGAGCCAGTTTATAGACCCAGGACCCTTGAATGAAGTCCAATTCCCTTTGAGGAAGGATCCTGATACACTAGCAAAGATTTTTCCTGTTAATCTTTCTCCAGCCTTTCCTAAAGGTACCTTTGGCTTTGACCAGGGTAACTACATTGGAAATAATCAGACATTTCAGGGACTACTGCACACTCACTCCTAATCAACAGTAATTCCAAGGGACCCAATCTGTCACTGTAGTCCACCAGAGTGTAGGCTTATGGAAATCAAGTGATCAATGGAGTTTTAGCACAAATCCATCTCCCTAGTGGGTCCCCAAACCCATCCTGTGGTTATTTCCCCAGTTCTGGAATGCATAATTGGAATAGATAAACTGAGCCCTGTGTTTGGCAGAATCCTCATATTGGTTCCCTGACCTATGAAGTGAGGGATATTATGGTGGGAAAGCCAAGCAGAAGCCACTAGCACTGCCTCTACCCAGGAAAGTAGTAATCCAGAAACAATGCCACAGTCCTGGAGAGGTTGCAGAGGCCAGTGCCACCATCACGGCCCTGAAAGACACAGGAGTGGTGATTGTCACCACATCCCCATTCACCTCTCCCATTTGGCCTGTGCAGAAGACAGATCGATCCTGGAGAATGACAGTGGATCATCATAAGCTTAAGCAGGTGGTCCCTTCAATCACAGTGTTGAAGCAGATGTGGTTGCATTGCTCAAGCAAAATAACACACCCCGTGGTACAGGTGCATGGCTTTGGCGTCTCCAAATGTCCCTTTCTCTATCTCTGCCATAAGACCAACCAGAAGCAGCTTGCTTTCAGCGGGCAAGGCCAGCAGCACACCTTCCCTGGTCTGTGTCAGGGATATATCAACTCTCTAGCCCTATGTCGTAGTTTAGTTCAAAGGATCACGATTGTTCTCCCTTCCAGAAGATATCACTGTGGTTTATTACACTGAGGACATTATACTCAAGAAATAGCAACAACTCTACACTTGTTGGTAAGACATTTTTGTGCTAAAAGGTGAGAAGTAAGTCAGACAAAAATTCAAGGACCTTCTATTTCTGCGAAATTTCTAGGGACCCAATGGTGTGGGGCTGGTGGAGAGATCTCTCCTAAGGAGAGGAATGTGGTATTGCATCTGGTCTCCCCACAAACCAAAACAAAGATGCAAGGTTTCCTTTGGGTTTTGGCATCTTTGGATTTTGGAAACAACATATTCCTCCTGTGGATGTCATGTCCTGCCTGTTTACCTAGTAACCCAAAATAAGGCTGGTTTTGAGTGAGGTTCAGAAACAAGAGGAGCTCTGCAACAGGTGCAATAGCTGTGTGGTTGCCCTGACACTTGGGTCCCATTCAGTGGTGCTTGACGTCGCTGTGGCAGATTGGAGCCCTTGGCAGGCCCCCATAGATGAGTCACAGCGCAGACACTGAGGATTTCGGAGTAAAGCTCTATACACTTGTGAGAAAGAGGTCTTGGCCTGCTCTGAGTCTTAGTAGAGACTGAACATTTAACCCCAGGTTATCAGGTTACAGCATGACCTGGGCTGCCCATCATGCGTGGATTTTATCTGATGCAGCAAGCCATAAAGTTGTGGACATGAACAGCAACACTCCTTATCAGATGGAAGTGGTATGTGCACAGTTAGGTCCATGCAGGCCCTGAAGGCATGAGTAATTTACCTTAGGGAGGAGCCCAAATGCCCACAGGCCGCACCCTTGCCTTCTCTCGCCCAGCCTGCTCCTATGGCCTCACTGGGAGTTCTCTACAGTCTACTGACAGAGAAAGAAAAGATTCAGGCCTGGTTTACAGGTGGTTCTGCACAGTGGACAGGGTTCACCTGAAAGTGGACAGCTGCAGCCCTCCAGTCCTATCTGGGGCATCTCTAAAAGACAGTGGAAAAGGGAGATTCTCCTCAGGGGCAGAACTTCTAGTTATACACCTGGTCGTTCACTTTGCTTGGAAGGAGATATGGCTAAACGTGTTATTATATTCTGATTCAAGACCTGTGTCCCATGGTTTGACAGTATGACTAGAGACTTGGAAGGACCATCACTGGATAAGTGGTTCCAAGGAAATTTGGTGGGAAAGTATGTGAAAAAACCTTTTGAAATGGGTAGAAAGTGTGAAGATATTTGTGTACTGTGTGAATGCTCAACAAAGGGTGAGCTCAGCGGAGGAAGATTTTAGTAATCAAGTGGGTAGGATGACCCATTTTGTGCATAGCAGTCAGCCTCTTTCCACAGCCACCCCTCCCATTGCCTGATGGGTTCATGGACAAAGTGGCCATGGTGGTAGGGATGGAGGTTATGCATGGACTCAGCAACATGGACTTTTATTCACAAGGGTAACTGGCAATGGCCACTGTCGAGTGCCACATCTGAGAGCAGCAAAGACCGACACTGAGTCCCTGACACCTTTCTCCAGACTGATCAGCAAGCTACGTGGTGGCAGGTTGATTATATTGGACCACTTCCATCTTGGAAGGGGAACCTTTTTGTTCTTCCTGAAATAGACAGTCTGGATATAGACTTGCCTTCCCTGCATACAATGCTTTCGCCAAAACGACCATCCGTTTACTACAGAATGCTTTGTCCACCATTATGGTATCCTGTACAGCATTGCTATGTTCAAGGACTTCCACTTCACAGCCAATGAAGTGCAACAATTGTCCCACGCTCATGGAATTCACTGGTCTTATCATGTTCCCTAACATGCAAAACAGCTGGCTTGATAAAATGGTGGAATGGACTTTTGAGGACTCAGGTACAACACCAGCTTGGTGGCAATATCTCGCAGGACTGAGGCAAGTTTCTCTAGGAGGCTGTATGTGAACTGAATCAGCATCCAGTATGGTGCTATTTCTCCAATAACCAGAATTCAAAGGTCCAAGAATTAAGGGATGGAGTGGCACTACTACTACCCCTAGTAATCCACTAATAAAATTTATGCTTCCTGTTCTTACCACCTTATTCTCTTCTGCCCTCGATGTCCTAGTTCCAGAAGGAGAAATGCTTCCTCCAGAATATACACGATTCCATTGAACTGGAAGTTAAGACTCCTGCCTAGCCACAGGCAAAGAAGGGAGTTACAGTGCTGGTGCTGGCTGTGGTGAATGATCCTCACTACCTAGGAGGAATGGACGGCTACTCCACAATGAAAGTGAAGGAAAGTATGTCTGGAATACAAGAGATACCCTATGATTAAAGTCAACAGAAAATTATAGCAACCCACTCCAGCAGCAGGCTGGTTATGGCCCAAGACCCTTCAGGGATGAAGGTTTGGGTCACCGCACCAGGTAAAGAATCACGACCAGCTGAGGTGTTTGCTGAGGGCCAAGGGAATATAGAAAGATCCATCTCTAGTATCGGGGAAGGGGATGGAGCTTGTGGAAGAAAGTAGTTATAAATACCAGATATGTAGGACCACATAACCAGTTCCAGAAATGAGGATTGTCATTATCATGAGCATTTCCTTCCTATTTTGTCATGAATATGTATGTGTATGTGTGCATAAAATATCTTTGTCTTTTCCCCTCTCTTATTCTTTTACTGCATAACATAAGATATATTGACTTTGTGTCATAGTATTTAGGTATTGTTGATTTTATGTCATAATATTTTAGTTATGGAGTATCAAGGAGAAGAATAAATATCACTCAAGAACCTTATTTCCTCTTCGGGGAAAGGCCTTAGGGCATTTTTGGTTGTGTCAGCTTAGTTGGATCATGTTAGGCAGAATTCTGACCTTGTTATTGTCTTTAATTAGAAATTATGGTTTGAGAGGATGTGTATATATCCCAAGTGGACAAGGAGTTGAATTGTGATGGTTAAATTTATTTGTCAACTTGACTAGGTCAGAAAATACTCAACATATATTCAAACATTCTCAGTGGGTCTGTAAGAGTGAGTTGGAGTGAGATTAACATTTGAACAGGTATACTAAATAAGGCAGCTTATCCTCCCTAATATGGGCAACCCTCATCCAGCCAGTTGAAGGCCTGAATAGATCAAAACAAAACAAAACAATACAAAACAATACAAAACCACTGACTCTCTCCTGAGTAATGGGAACTCCTGCTGCCTGCCTGACTTCTAGTTGGGATATTGGTCTTTTCCTGACCTTGGACTGGAACTGAAACTTGGGCTCATCTTGGGCCTGGAGCCTGCCTGGAACTTGGACCATTGGCTCTCCAGGTCCAACACCTGGTACTTAGGTCTTCCCAGCTGAACTGAACTACACCTTGGGTTCTTTTGTGTCTCCAGCTTGTTGACTTGTTGACTGCAGATCTTGGGACTTCTCAGCCTTCAGATCATGTGAACCAATTCCTTATCATAAATCTCATTCTCTCTACATACATCCTGTTGGTTCTGCTTCTCGGGAGAACCCTGACTAATAAAGGCTGCCTGAAGTCTATCCATGAACCCAAGCTGTCAATGCACATCAGATTAAGAAGCCCTGCCCTAGAGGCTTTCAGGTTCAAGATTCGTTTATAAAGCATAGGATACACAGGACAAATCTGGTCTCGAATCTTCAGGACCCAGTGTTATTTGGCTCTGACCTTGTTCACCTGCCCAGCCTTCACCATTTTCCATTTTTACTCCCTTGCCACATATTCCAGGAAGCTTTCCTGCCCCAGGGCACACATTTAGGGTTAGGGCCACATGACCTCACAAATGTTTTGCTCAACAGGGACAGACAGATACTTACGATGTTACAAACCTGCAGGACAAACCTGTGCTGCCACCATTCCAGCTCCCTGATGTCTTGATGACCCAGCTGACTGCCCCCCAGGTACCCTCCTTCACTTCAGGCTCCATTTCCAGTATCAGGGAAGGGGACGGAGCCTGTGTGACAGACACCTGGTGATGACACAGTCTTCACATGACTCTCATTGCTGCCTGCAGATGTGGAGTTTTTGCTGACAATCTGATTCCTGGATACATCACTAGGGGTTTAATAATAAATAACTAATTAGATGTTCGTGTTCAGAAAAAGAAATCATGTGGTTGGGATATCAGGAGGAACAATGCCACTTACTATTTTCTTGGCAGTGTTTAAGAATTGGTCCTCTTTAAACCTGTATATATAATAAAATAGAGATAGGAGAGAAAAAGGGGAGGGCTTGCCTTCTATTTACTTAAACTGGTTTGCACATGGTTACCCATGGAAAAATCGAAATGTCACATGATTCCATTTTTATGATTACTCACTGCAGATTATTACACTCAATACTAAACTATTTCTTAATATTAAAGACAAAACAAATACTGTCATGATAAATTGACTTCTACCATAGAGAACTCCCAATAACAGTTTGAATCTATAAATTCTCAACTAATACATCCAGTGGGGCTAAGATGGGTGTGTGGGAGGGGGGAACTCTCATACACTGAGTGGGTATAAATTGACTTAGCTTTTTTGTAGGGTATTTGAAAATATCTACAGGGGTACCTGGGTGGCTCAGTCCAGTTAAACTTTCGACTCTTGATTTTGGTTCTGGTCGTGATATCATGGGTTGTGGGATCGAGCCCTGTGTAGGGCTCTGTGCTCAGTGGGGAGTCTGCCTGAGGTTCTCTCTCTCCCACCCCTCTTCCCTGCTCCCCCCCACTCATGCTAACTCTCTCTCTCTCTCTCTCTTGCTCTCTCTCAACACAAGTAATTTTTTAAAAGAAAATATCTACAAAAGTTTTAATGGCCATACTAATGGGTGTAATAAGTTTCCCAAGAATCTAAAGAAATATCCACACAAATGTACAAGAATGTTTGTACAATGCTTTTGGGGCACCTGGGTGGCTCAGTCGTTAAGCGTCTGCCTTCGGCTCAGGTCATGATCCCAGGGTCCTGGGATTGAGCCCCACATCGGGCTCTCTGCTCGGCCGGGATCCTGCTTCTCCCTCTCCCACTCCCCCTGCTTGTGTTCCCTCTCTAGCTGTCTCTCTCTCTCTCTGTCAAATAAATAAAATAAAATCTTAAAAAAAAAAAAAAAAGAATGTTTGTACAATGCTTTTAATAGGGATAAAACCCAACAATCTGAAGACAACCAACTGCCCTCCAGCAGATACGTCCCTGTGGTAGCATTCCATACAACATTACAAAGAACCACACAGATCTACATGTACTGACATAAAAGGATGAACGAGCTATATTATTGAGTGAAAACAAGTGGCACATAAAATTTTATCTGATATACATTAAAAAAGGAAATCACAGAGTTTAATTTCTTCTTTACTAGGCAATGAATTACATAGGAACAAGCTTGAGACGTTGTGGAGAGTATTTTTGTTTTCCTCAGTAATTTCTCTGCTACTCCAGATAAAGTCTTGGTATCCAGAATCACTTCAACTACCTTCTACTTCTACCCTGTCAAGTGGAGAAGAGCAGTCATCCTCAGTTCTCAGGCTAAACAATCCTTCTCCTTGGACTTTAAAAGAAACCCCGGAAGAGAAAGGTTGTCTGTCCACCCAGCCCTACAGAGACTTGCATCCATGTGAGGAAATCGGGTTCCGCTATCAGCCATGCATAAATGCCATCTTAGGCTGTTCCAGCTGCTATGACAGAATAACATAGATGGGCTCTTGTGCACCACAGAAATTTATTCTCATGGTTCTGGAAGCTGGATTTCCAAGATCAAGGCACCAGCAAATTTCAGCGTCTGACGAGGGCCCATTTCCTGCCTCATAGATGGTCATCTTTTGGCTGTGTCCTTACATGGCAGAAAAGGATAAGGAGCTCCCCGGGGTCTCTTTTGTAAGGGCACTAATCCCATCCCCGTGGACACCAAGCACCTCCCAAACACCCCACCTCCTGATCCCACCACCTTGGGGGTTAGGATTTCAATACATGAATTGGTGGGGGACACGAACCTTCAGTCTACAGCAAACACCCCATGGTTCTCTGTCTCTGCTCTGTGTCCACCCCAATGTCTATCAGCCACCAGCATCTTTCTATCAGTGTGTCTTTGTGGAGAACTTTCCCAGAGCCAATGCAATGCTTTGTGTGCATTAGCACAGCTTACCACTCCGAACAAGTTTCTCCTTCCTGTTTCACAGAATAAGAAAACTGGAACCGAGAAAAGCAAGGGAGCCCAAGGTCCTTATGCAGGAAGCTGGCAGTCTGCACTAGAATCTGCACACTCTTCTCGCTTGGCCTCTCTCACCTGCCTGGGAAAACAGCCATGGGCTTCAGGTGATCTTGCGGTGATCTCCGAGAGGTCCTGGGTTCTACCAGCCTGCCCGCTGCACGGGCTAACCAGCGAGTCAAGTTCGCCGAGAGAAAGTCATCACTTACAGCCAGGACGGATCCCAGTGTCCAGGGAGAAACTTCTACTCTAGAAACCTGGTGCTCATTCTCTTTGGAGGAAGTCATTTCTTCTGCCTACAACATGGTACCCACCGGCACTCAGGGCCCTGAGGGTGCACTGCAGCTCCCAAAGGACCCTGTGCCAAGGGGGGCTTGTCTCTTGGAAATACTATTGTGAGTTGTTTTATTTTAAGATTGCATTCTCCAGAGATATCCATATCAATATCTCCAGTTACATCTTTTTTTGTTCTTAGTCTTTAGCAAATGACACTGTCACACCTTGCGTTGAATAACGGGATCTATGTCCTCTCTTCTTCCACCTGGTGGGATCTGGTGCCTGCCCCAGATACAGTACAGGGGAAGTCATGTGATGTGACTTACAAGACTGGAGCATAAACATGCCACACTCTTGCACCTTGCCGTGGGGACACCTGCTCCCGGAACCCAGCTGCCAGGTGGATCTTATTCAGAAATATTCATTCCCTCGACATCCCCTGCAAGAGCAGAGTATACCTCCCTGCTCAGTTGGGGTGGAGTTTGTCTGTGTGACTTGCTTTGTCCAGTGGAATAATATGGAAGGGACAGGGTGCCCGTTCCGAGCCGAGGCCTTGAGAGGCCATGTGTGTTTCCGCTCACTCTCTTGTATTTCTGTCATTGCCACGTGAGGAGCATGACGTGGCTAGCCCAGCGAGGATGAGAGATGCACGGCGCAGAGCCGACTGACCCAGCCCAGAGCAGAAAAGCTCCTGCCGATGCACAGACCTGTGAGAAACAGTGAGTGCCGGTTGCTTTCAGGCCGTTTTGGTGTGTTGTGTTTTCCAGCCATAGTTAACCCCTGCAGGGCTTCGGGATGTTCTAGTCCTGCTGACAGGACCAGCCCTGGAAAGAGGCTCTGGCCGCATAGACGGAGGCGATCTGAGCTCCCGCTGCGGGCTTCACTTAGACCTGGGGGGAAACAGAAAGACCTCACTCAGCATCTCACCACCTCAAGTTGTGAATACATTGAAGTCGTGAAAGAGACTCGTGTTCATATAGAATGTGACCTTACCTGTGCCGACATCACCCGGTGAAGCTGCGAGGTTGATGGTTCTATATGAGCAGCCATAAAGAGATGAATAACATGTAAATGAAGCACCCGACAGTGGAATCTGAAAACTGGATTTTATTGCAACAGCACCATGGCCGTGGTGCATTTTTCATCAGAAAACTTTGTAAAACCTTGTCATGAAGCCCTTAAAGCTTTCTTGTTGCTTCAAATAAAGCAAAGTGGCTGCTAGTAAAGCAGAGGGTCTATGTTTTATAACAACTGCTAATGCATTCCCAAGCCACTCAGTGCCCCCGTCACTAAATGCAAAGAGCCTAGAACTGCAGAGATACAGAGATAGTCTCTCTGCAGCAGAGACAACCACAACGCACACTGGTTCTGAGGAGCTCCTCAAAGTAGCCACGAGGGTCATGACAAAGATTTTGTTAAGAGAGAAAGGAGACACTGCTACACTTCTCAATGGGATGGCACTGCTGACCATCCTGTATTCATCAGCAGACGCATAAATGAGCCATTTTCAGCCCGGGGTCTGGGCGTGAGCCCTGCACAGAATGCAGGCAAGGCCAGCCGCCCCTTCGTTTGACGATGAAATAGCTCCTGACATCGCGCATCAGGTGCATGAAGGGGAGTGCTGGAAACTTCTTATCCTCACCAAGGAAGAAATGCAGACGGCAAATGAGCCCAGGAAAAAATGTTCATCACTACTAGCCATTAGAGAAATGCCAACCTCAGCCAGGATGACACATCTTCACACATGTATCAGATTGGGTAAAATAAAATAGTGACATCACCTAATACGGATGCAGAGACGCTGGACCACTCAGTCTTTGCTGGTCGAATGGAAAGTAGAGCAGCTATTCCGGGATATTGTTTAGCAGTTTCTTTCTCAGTTTCACTGAGATATCATTGAGATATAACACTGTATTAGAGTGCACAATATAATGATTTGATATATGTATAAACTGTAAAATGATCACCACAATAACTCTAATTAACATCCATCCCCTCATGTAGTTACAATTATTTTTTCTTGTATAGGGACTTTTAAGTGTTAACTCTCTCAGCAACTTTCACATGTACATATGGCATTGTTCACCCTGGTCACCATGCTGGACCTTACATCCCCAGAGTTTATTTACCAATAACTGGAAGTTTGTCCCCTTGTCCCCCTGCCCCTACATTCCCCCATTTTATAAGCAGCTTCTCATAAAAGGAAACATTCAATTACCCTATGACCCAGCAATTGCACTCTTTTTTCCCTTTTCAATCACCCCCTCCTCCTTGAGAGTGTTTCAGGTATCGCCCACCAAACCTGTCTCCAGGACTGAGCCGAGACCTGCTCCTTCATCTACGATCCACAGAGATTATTTAAAATGAGCACCTGCCACCGCCCATTAGAGCCAATGGAACCATTCCAAGACTGTCTATGTTATTCGACAGGATCCCTTCCCTTTTCTGAGGATACCACCCTGAGAAAAGGTAAGTCTGTAATTGCCAAGAGTGAGTCTAAGAAGTCCGAGAGTGAAGCCAACAGCCAGGAACTAGAGCGGGTGGGGGAAGGAACGCGCACGGGGTGTGGTGACATAGCTCACGGAGGTTTGTCCCACACCTACTAAGCTTTCGATAGAATCAAGATAAACTTCCCTGTTTCACATGCAAAGACAATAAACTGTTTTAAAGCATATTGAGTTAGGTTTCTGTCACTTGAAACTGGAAGAATTATGTCTAATAGAGAAACCAGGACTTGGAAATAGGGTACTTATATAAAAGCCTGTAACATGGGGCATGGGCTGAGCTGTGAGAAGGTAGATGCTGTGAGGGGGTCTCTCTCCTTACTAAGTAAGCTAAGAAGCTGGAAATGTCTGCTACGAGGAGGTTGACCTGGCATCTCTTATCCCTAGGGATACACACAATGCCTAACAAGGCTGGAATATCAGGAAACATGGCAGAAGAACTTTAGAATGTAGGATTTAGTGATTACTCCGCGCAGCCTGCACTAAGCTCCTGTAAGAAACGCACTTCCTTTGCAGAGAACGTCTCTTCTTTTCGTGCCAGCCCATCTGGAAACAGAGGGTAGAAAATAAAACCTTGTTAAGAGAGACCCTTTCTGTGCACAATAATTGAAGATGTTAAATTCTGCTCATCCTTTTACCTGCAAGGGTGAGAGGCACTAAATTCTCTGCCCCAGGCTAATGTTGGAATTGAAGCTAAAGATGGAAGAGAAGTTAAGATAGCAGGAGGAATCAACAGCTTTTTTCTCTCAGGCTTTCTTTTTTCTTTTTGTGATATTCTTTACCTTTTGACCCCCTACCCATATCTCCCAACCCCCAGCCCCTGTGTCTGGCAATCACCCATCTGCTTTCTGTATCTATGAGCTTAGTTTTGTTTTTTGTTTGTATGCTCAATTTTTGTTTTTGTTTTGATTCCACATAGAAGAGAGATCATATGGTATTTATCTTTATCTGACTTATTTCACTTGGGATGATGCCCTCAAGGTCCATCCATGTTGTCGCAAATGGCAAAATGCCATTCTTATTTATAGGTGAATAATATTCTATTGTATACATATGCTACATCTTTATGCATTCATTCACTGATGGACACTTAGGTTGTTTCTATATCTTGGCTCATTTAAGTAATGTTGCAATAGATATGTGCTACATATATCTTTTTGAGTTTTGTTTCCATTTTCTATGGATAAATACCCAGAAGCGGGATTTCTGGATGTTATGGTAGTTCTATTTTTAATTTGGGGGAAACCTCTGTACTATTTTCCATAGTGGCTGCACCAGTTTGCATTCCCACCAACAGTGCACAAGGGCATCCTTCCATTCACATCCTCACCAAGTGGTTTATTTCTTGTCTTTTGATAGTAGCCATCCTAATAGGTGTGAGGTCACATCTCATTGTGATTTTTATTTGCCTTTTCTAATGATTAATGATGATGAGCATCTTTTCATGTACTTGTCGGCCATTTGTGTGTCTTCTTGGAAAAATGTCTATTCAGATCTTCTGACCATTTTTTAATCCTTTTTTTTTTTTGCTATTGCATTCTATGAGTTCTTTAATATTTTGGATTTTAAACCCTTATCAGATGCATGAGTTGCAAATATTTTCTCCCATTCAGTAGGTTGCCTTTTCATTTTGTTAATGGGTTTCTTTGCTGTGCCGAAGTTTTTAGTTTGGTGGAGCTCTACTTGTTTGTTTTTGCTTTTCTTGCTTTTCCTTTTAGCATCAGATTCAAAGAACCACTGCCAAGACCTATGTCAAGGAGCTCACTACTTCTATGTTCTAGGAGTTTTATGCTTTCAGAACTTACATTTGAATCATTCACTCATTTTGAGTTAATTTCTGTGTATGGTGTGAGATAGTGGTCCAGTTTCATTCTCTTGCATGGGGTGGTCCAGTTTTCCCAGCACCATTTATTGAAGAGACTGTTCTTCCCCTTTTGTATATTTTCACCCCTTTTGATATAAATGAAGTGACCATATATGCTTGAGTTTAGTTCTGGGCTTTCTATTCTGTTCCATCGATCTATGTTTCTGTTTTTTGCCAGTAAAAGGGACATGGGATTTCTCTGTATAATTTCTTACAATTGCATGTGACTCTATAATTATCTCAAAAGAAAAAGTTTAATGAAAAGAAAAAGTTGATCCATATGTTGAGAAGCTAAGTGGGTCTGCTGTGTGGAACCAAGGCTATTTCTCAGCCACCAGCATCCGCTTCCTCTGGTCTTGGTGGGAGCACTATGGTTTCTTTATTATTATTATGTTATGTTAATCACCATACATTACATCATTAGTTTTTGATGTAGTGTTCCATGGTTCATGGTTTGCGTATAACACCCAGTGCTCCATTCAATACGTGCCCTCTTTAATACCATCACCGGGCTAACCCATCCCCCCAGCCCCCTCCCCTCTAGAACCCTCAGTTTGTTTTTCAGAGTCCATAGTCTCTCATGGCTCGTCTCTCCCTCCGATTTCCCCCCCCTTCATTTTTCCCTTCCTGCTATCTTCTTTTTTTTTTTTTAGCATATAATGTATTATTTGTTTCAGAGGTACAGATCTGTGATTCAACAGTCTTGCACAATTCACAGCGCTCACCATAGCACATACCCTCCCCAATGTCCATCACCCAGCCACCCCATCCCTTCCACCCCCCACCACTCCAACAACCCTCAGTTTATTTCCTGAGATTAAGAATTCCTCATATCAGTGAGGGCATATGATACATGTCTTTCTCTGATTGACTTATTTCGCTCAGCATAATACCCTCCAGTTCCATCCACGTCGTTGCAAATGGCCAGATTTCATTCCTTTTGATGGCTGCATAATATTCCATTGTATGTATATACCACATCTTCTTTATCCATTCATCTGTCGATGGATATTTTGGCTCTTTCCATAGTTTGGCTATTGTGGACATTGCTGCTATAAACATCGGGACGCACATACCCCTTCGGATCCCTACCTTTGTATCTTGGGTAAATAACTGTGGTGGTTTTTTTTTTGTTTTTGGAAACTTGTTTCTTCCCCATTGCATGCAATCTTGGTGGGACTATAATTAAGATGCCTTTCCCTCCCTTAGACATGGGATGAAATATCGATAGACACTGTCTTCCAGGGTTTTAAATCTGGAAGCAGAATGATGCAAGGATGAAAGAAAAAGTGTGAATTCTTCATTCCAGCAACTGAGCCCTGACAATATTGCCTAATAGTTCCTGCTACTTAGATCCCAGATTTGCCCTGGATTCCAGTTGTTTCGGTCCTGACATCTGTTTCTTCAACATTGCTGTCAACTCTGTCAACGTCCCAATGTCTTTGACAGAATATCCAGAAAATGAGTTTTATTTTAAAGCTGACCACACGTTATGGTGTGGGATAAAACACTTGAATCATTGGAGACCCAAGTTGCGATTTGATTGTGTGGCATTTACACTGGGGATGTTACCACTTTGCTCATTACTGCTGTAAACACCTTTGTATGACTGACTTGTCTTATAACTTCTGAATTTTCATTTAAAAAAAAATATGAAGTTTTACTTTTTAAAAATAAAACAACTTCAAAGAAGAAGTGAGGTAAAATGTTAATACATTAACTTTTTATAGAGTCAAAATGTGATTGGGCTCTAAGGACATCCCTGGATGTGCCAGTGGTCCACTGGGAGAATACTGGGTGACCTGGGCTCTTGTAGTTGTGAATATGCACATCTCACGTCAGCTGCCCTTTGCCTGTACCCGACCCAACCCTGGAATGCAGCAAAATGTGACTGATGATCTATAAGGACGAAGGTAAATTATTTTAATAAGGAAAAAACCTTCACATTTTAGACACATAAACATGTATACATAGGATTTCCAAAGTAGAAGAGTGCCTTCGAGATCATGGTCATTTGACCCCAGAAGGTTAGAAGCCAGCCCAGGTGCAGGATGGACGTCACAGCCAGTTTCAAGTTCATCGTCCCCACCGAATAGTACATACCACGTGGCTACTTTGCAGGTGAGGAAGGACCAGACACAGTGGATTGCCAGGAATGTGTGTCTTGGGTCCACAAGGGATGAGAGTGAACCCCCAGACATGAGTCCAGGCCTCCAAACTAGAGCTGGGGCCTCAGAGGTGGGAGACAAGTGAGGACATCAAAGGGGTCATCTGAGGCCTAATTCACAACTAGGTACCTAACCTCAGAATTTATTAAAAGAAGACAGATTGCCTACATCTGCAGGCTGAAGAAGCACATGGTTCCATTTGCTCTCTGTGTGTTTAAACACCTCATGTTTCCACCCAGGAAGCATCAGGAGAAGGCAGAAGTATGTTGTTAATAGTAGAGGTCCTGGACAGCGGGTCTAAGCCCATAGGGACCTCCTGCACCTCAGGTCATGTCCCCCTGGACTGGGCCACGTGTCATGCTGGACCCTTCGATGTAACCTTCCCTCCTAGATGCTTCCATTTCCAACTGTTTGACCTAAAGTGGCCAATGTGGTGTTTGGAGTGAAATCGTGTGAGTTTTCTGACAGTCCTGTCAGGTGGAGTCACAGGAGATGCGGGGGCTCCCGAGCGGGATCCCTTCTGCCAGCTGGGACCAGGGTTGAAACAATCAGAACCGATGCAGCACCCGCTGTGTCCCAGCTGTCACCTCCTGGAGGACACAGAAGGAGCTGGTGCTGGGAGGGGAGGAGGCAGCTGAGAACAGCAGGGGAAAGAGGTCTGACATGAACCCAGAGGAGCCGGTCAGTGAGACAGGAGAATAGAGGGGTGTCTGAGCAGAGATTCGGGGTCAGCACCCTGGAGAAAAGAGAAAGTACATCTAGAGAAGGTGGGAGTGAGGGAGGAGAGGTGGGGGAGATGAGGCTGGGTGCCCACGTGGGATTTGAGGACATAGGGGCGTCACTGGGGAAGCAGTGGACAGACTGTTCTGGTTATCTCTTACTATACAACACACTCCCGGAGTCCTAGCAGCTTGACAAAACCATCTCTCCCGTTTCCTGCCTGGGCTCAGGGGGATGGTTCTCCCTGGGAGTCTCTCCTGGGAGCTGGAATCATCTGTAGGTTCGGCTAGGCTGAGGTGTTACTGGGTTCACTGGTCTTAGATGCTGGTGTGGTCGGGGTGTTCAGCCCTGGGCTGCTGACCAGAGGGCCCACCTGGGCCTCTCCACGGCTTGGGCTCCCTGTGCCGTGTTGACCAGGCCCTGGCCAGGGTTCCACACCTGAGACAGGTGACCCCTGACTGAGAGGCATTCTCACACATGAACGTGAACTCCAAACACGCAATTCTTCCTTCTCTTTTTATTTCACTTGTGATGATTCACACGTTCTTGACTCTTTGGTGCTACCTTTCTCGATGACATCAAATATTCCCTGTTTTTCTCTGTGAAGAAGGAAAGAGCAGAAGGAAGATATGGAGGAGACTCAGGAGACCACACAAGTCTTCGTTGTGGCACCAGACCCCTCCTTGTAGTGGGCTGTTGGCCTTTTGTCACTGAAGTCCTGACCTGTGGGAACAAGTTGCCTGCTCCAGGGCTGCCCCCTGGCTTCTGGGCTCCCTCTGACTCCTGGGCAGATATTTGTTCTTCTTTGGTGGCTCAAGTGCAGGCAGGTGGTCCTGGTCTGCCCTTCCTGGGCCCCCATCTGCCTTGTCCCTGGAAGTCTGGGAGCCGTGGTCACATGATGGTCACACTGTCCTGGGTGTCAGCCTCACTTGCGGGACGAATAAAGCTTCTGGGGACAGGAGCTTCATTTCCAGCCAAAGAGCCCTCTTGTGCCTGAGAAGCTCTTTGGTTAGGGAAGCTCCAGAAAACAGTCTCTGGTGGAGTCTACCATTAGCTGGTGGGGCCTGTCCTTCCGGCTCACCTTCCCACCTCTCCAGGGCGGGTGGGACCGGTCCGTGAGGTCCTAAAAGAAGTACGCTTGAAATCTTGTATGTAGTATTTTGTAATGTTTAGAATTATTCTTTTAGTTTCAATGTCCTTTTATGTATTTGCCTTTGCTTCCCTGTGAGGCTTTCTGCCACGTGTGTACAAGGCTCCTCCCTCCGTCTGACCTTGGCTGCAACGTCTCCCTCTCGGAGAAGCCTGCCCTTGCCTAGAATTAGAATAAACACAACCCCTCCTGGTCCTCCTCTCCCCTTCCCTGCTTTGTTTCCCCATAGCGTTGCCTCCAGCTGACGTACGCACCACTGAATCCACCCCGAGATCAGGGACTTTTTGTTCACCTCTCTCCTCAGCACCCAGACAGGACCTGGCCCAGAGGAGACAACAAAATCTGCTGCCCGCCTGAAATAATAGATGACGTACACAACTTACATGTGAGTACCTTCTCGTAGTGTTAAGAGTCAAGCAGCGGAGATAAAGTAGAGTCCCCTTTTGGTTCTCGATTCCTCCAATCAACATTCCCCTGCCTGAGGGGAGAAACCACGGCCATGAACGCAGGCCAATTGGTAGTCTTGTTCCTTTGCCTTTACCTAAGAACACATGTCGTTTGTTTTGTGCTTTTTTTCCCTTCAGTTCACAAAAGTTGCACCACATCATCCATTTGTAAAATGCCTGTTTCACCCAACAGTATAGCTTGGTCAGCTTTCCCTGTGTGTACTTCAGACTGTGATGGTTGACTTCATGTGTCAGCTTAGGGCGGCTACGGTGCCCAGCTCTTTGGGCAAACATCATTCTGGAGCTTGCTGTGAAGTCCCTGTGTAGAAGTGATTAAAACTGATAACCGGTTGACTTCAGATAAAGAAGATTTCTCTCGATAAAAGGGTGGGCATGTGGGAGGGGGGTGGGAAATTCTCCTCCACCCTCTTAGGATCTCTGGCCTGGCCCAAGAATTAAACTGACATAAGGTAGATTCACAGGAAAAAAGCACGCAAGTTTTATTGAGTTTTTATATGCGCCCGGGAGCCTTCATGAGAGAAGGAAGACCCAAAGAAGTGACCAGAGCTGGAAGCTCCTATACCTTCTAGACAGAGAAATGATAAATTTATAGAGAAATGACAAGACAAAGGGCAGTAAGTTGTGGGGAAGGACGAGGAGATACCTATGGGGGCAGGAGGTGGAAGGAGTGGAAGATCAGGGTTATTTGGGAAGTGTGTTTGCACAGATGCGGTTGGGTGTGGACTCCTGGCCTCTGGTGATCAGGATGTTCTCTTGCTGGTTCCTTTCTCAGGGGAGAACCCCTTTCTCGGGGGAAATGTTATGACCTGCTTTCGGAAAGGGGATGTCAGAGAGCCCTTTCTACCTCTGCTGCTTCTCAAAATAACCAGTACGCCAACGTGGCATATTCTGGGGGAGCGTGTCCTGAACCCCTCCAGCCTCACCGATCAATTAAATGTCTTAGGAGCAAACCTGGGGTTTCTAAGGAAGAAGGCATTCAGCCTCAAAATCGTGACATCGTTGTGTGTGTCTGTGTCTCAGCTTGTGTGTCTGTGTGTGTGGATCCTAGTGGCTGGTTCTCCGGAGAACTCACACTGATACACAGACTCACTTAATAGACCCATCCACCATCTCCCACTTTCCTCCATATTGTTGTCTTGTTTTTTTCTTTTCCTTCTGGAGAAAAAAGGAGGTGATTAGATTACATGACATGAAAGTGAATCCAGAGAGTAAAGAATGTGTTGTCACCAGGTTAGGAGGAAGCAAAAGGCCTTAACATGGAGCCAGTATATTTATTTCCTTCCACATTTTTCTACTATGATGTGAAGAATGCCTTTGTGTAAAACTAGGGAAGGTATTTATTTCCTTATTCAAAGAAGACCGGAGTAGGTTTGCCGGAAGTAGGAGGAGACTTTTTTTTCTTTTTCCAGATACTCACTTTGAGAACCCAGTAGAGTTCCTGATGGCAAAACTCAGAAAACTGTGGAGACCCCTCTATGACTAGGACCCCATAAAGTTTTAAATTAGGGCCCCTCCCCCTTCCACCACCATGCAAGATGTCTCTTGCATCCGTGGTAAATATTTATTCTAAGCCTGGGAAGTTGTCTCGTTGCCTCGGAGTCCTTTCATAAAGAGGCTTAGTGGATTGAGTCACTATTAGAATAAATATACTAACGATGATCCCACTCATTAGTAGCAGATGGCAGATCTTTCAAATTTGAGAAACATCTATATTTAGAACATTTCTCAGAGATCTCTCCTTCCTAGCAGCTGCCTTATCGCTATTTATGGGAGGATCAAAATGAAAGGAAAACATGAACAAGTCTAAGAACTAGCCTCAGGGACTCTCTTAACAAAAGAAAAATAATCAGACTTAGAACGAGAATTAAAAACCACATCTGACATACATCCCCCTTCTTATATTCCCCTTCATCCCCAACTCTCTGTCCCTGACCCTCCAGAAGGCTGTTTGGATCTCTGGGCCCCTGGTCTGAAATCTTTCCCGTCAAAACCCAGCCCCAGCTCCTCAGCCAGTCTCCTTCAATCCTAAAATTCCAACTTTCCCAGAAAAACCCTGAAACGGCCAGCTGCTTATTTTAACTATTCTTTCTTTACAAGATTGATAGAGAGTACCTCAGCCTGATCTCCTGGCCGGGGAGATACAGTTTACTCACGTAAATGCTGAATGTCAAGAAGTAAATCTAGCAGGAGCCCCCAAGAAGGGCAATGAAGCTCGTTTTGCGGGGCCTGATAATTCCTCATCTTCTCAGGGCTTTGTCATCAAGCTCCACCATTCTCAGGCATTCCTATGCACTGTCCTTGATGAGTGTTGCCTGGACCCCCATCGCAAGGAATTCATATCTCCTGGATAGCAACAGACCTCTTAAATTATAAAGTCCCTTTATTTCTGCTCTCAGAGGATCCTATCCAATTTAGAGAAGAATTTTAAAATTTAGTAGCTTTTTACAACCCAACTCACAGAGACCTTCACTGAGGGGAAACTTTCCAGCCCATGAGTATATGGTGGTTACTGGGCAGGCCCAACGGCCCCCCTCACAGGGGAAACAGAGGGCTGGAGCCTCTGTCTGGCCCTCGGGGGAATCACCAGGACATGGCTCAAGTGTTCAAGGGTTAATAGGAACAATGGAGGAAGCCTGTTCTTCCCAAGTGAGTTGGTCTAAGTTTGAAATACAGAGGAATGCATTTGTGAAGCATTTTATACAAACTTTTAAAGGTACACTGTTTTCAAGCTGGGAGCCCCAGAACATAGAAATCTTCTAATTTCTGCTTCAGTGGGAAATTTTCTCCCCGATATTAAAAAAACAAATCCACAGTAGTGTGGTCGGTTGGACAGGATAACCTCTGAGTAGTAACAAGAGAGGCAGCCACCTGGTTCTTTGAAAATAGCTTGCAAGAAAGACAACGAAAAAAAAGGAACGAAAAGCAACAACTCTTGCTTTACAACCTGAATCTTTGGAAAGGCAAAAGCATGCCTGAGGATGACTTAAAGCTCCCTCAGAGGTCTCCCTGTTATTGCAAAAAAACCAGGTCATGGGAAGAGAAATGATCCTGCACTTAAGAAAAAGGGAAGTCTAAGAAACAATGCCCCTCAGTCCCATAACTCTGAAAAAATTCATCTTTCTCCTGAGGGACAGTTGCCCCTTCAATGACAGGGTCAGCCAGGACTCTGTCACACTGGGAGCCTACCATGAAACTTCAAACAGAGGCTCAGGAACTGGGTTTCTTGATGGACGTTGGTGCAACTTCCTTTCCCGTCTGCTCAGAGAAGTTACCTCTCCCTGTCGCCCCTGATTCTCTGCAGCCTGTGGAGTCTCAGGGACCCATCTTACTGCCCGAGTCCCCGCCCAGCCCAGTATCTTCAGGCCCTCTTCACACTCACCAGGCCTGGCTACTGTCCAGCCAACCCTGTTGGTAAAGATTTGTTATCTACTGTTAATACCACTATAAATTGCAATAAAAAGGCATTTTTGTTTCCTTACCTTCAGGCCAAGCCCCAAGTTTCCTGCTTTCTTTACTGGAAGCTCATCCTGATATAAATTCCTCTGAAGAGGATGGATCTTTGAGAGATGCCCCCGTCAGTCTTTGGGCTACACACGTGAATGAAGTTGGGTTGTTAGGAAGTGGGGGCCTGTGTGCATTTCTTGGGAGAGGAGTCCACCCTCTCCCTCAGTGGCTCAACACCCTCTCTCCAGAGACTCAGAGCAAGGGATTAACCCTGTAATAGAGTCTCTCTTGAAACACGACATCCTTGTCTTTACCACCCCACCTTGTGACACCTCAATCTTGCCCACAAAGAAAGAAGGCAAATTTGACTCAGAGGGAAACCAAATCCATCAATGTATAGGACCTAAGGACCCTAATCTCTTTCATAATTCCTCTGCGCCCTGTGGTTCCCAGTCCAGCTGATATTCTTCATCATTCCTGCTGATGCAACCTGGTTTACAGAAATGACCTCTGTGCAGCTTTCTTTTCAATCCCACTGCACCCCGACCCCTGGTTTCTTGTGCATTCACATTTAAAGAGAAACAATTACTGAAATCTATAAAGAATTTATCAAACTCAACATCCAAAAACAATAATCCAGTTAAGAAATGGGCAGAAGACATGAATAGACATTTTTCCAAAGAAGACATCCAGATGGCTAACAGACACACGAGAAGATGCTCAGCATCAGTCATCATCAGGGAAATACAAATCAAAACGATGATGAGATACCACCTCATACCTGTCAGAATGGCTAAAATTAACAACACAGGAAACAACAGGTGTTGGTGAGGATGCAGAGAAAGGGGAACCCTCATGCACTGTTGGTGGGAATGCAAACTGGTGCAGCCACTCTGGAAAACAGTATGGAGGTTCCTCAAAAAGTTAAAAATAGAACTACCCTATGACTCAGCAATTGCTCTACTAGGTATTTATCCAAAGGATATTAAGGTACAGATTCGAAGAGTACATGCACCCTGCTGTTTATAGCAGCACTGTCAATAATAGCCAAATTATGGAGAGAACCCAAATGTCCATTGACTGATGAGTGGATAAAGAAGAGGTGGTATATATACACAATGGAATATTACTCAGCCATCAAAAAGAATGAAATCTTGCCATTTGCAATGATGTGGATGGAACTAGAGGGTATTATGCTAAATGAAATAGGTCAGTCAGAGGAAGACAAGTACCATATGATTTCACACATATGTGGAATTTAAGAAAGAAAACAGATGAACATACAGGAAGTGGGGGGAGGAGAGAGGGAAACAAGCCATAAGAGATTCTTAACGATAGAGAACAAGTTGAGGGTTGATGGAGGGAGGTGGGTGAGGGTTGGGCTAGATGGGTGATGGAGATTAAGGAGGACACTTGTGATCATGAGCACTAGGTGTTGTATGTAAGTGATGAATCATTGACTTCTGCTTCAGAAACTAATATTGCACTGTATGTTAACTTACTAAAATTTAAATTAAAAAATAAAATAAAATAAAGGGAGACAATTAACCTGGATTTGCATACCCCAAGGGATATTGTGAGTCTTCCTCAATATTTGAGCAAGTCCTTGGGCACCTGGGTGGCTCAGTTGGTTAAGCGACTGCCTTCGGCTCAGGTCATGATCCTGGAGTCCCTGGATCGAGTCCCGCATCGGGCTCCCTGCTCGGCGGGGAGTCTGCTTCTCCCTCTGACCCTCCCCCCTCTCATGTGCTTTCTCTCTCATTCTCTCTCTCTCAAATAAAGAAATTAAAAAAAAAAAATCTTTAAAAAAAAAAAATATTTGAGCAAGTCCTTAAAGCCCACCTAGATGCTATAACCTTTACCCAAGGCTCCCCCTGGTACAATGTATAATGAACTTTTAGTCTGTAATTAAACCAAGCAGGGAGCTGTTGTGCACTCCTTCATTCTCTAAAGGCACTAGCTGAATGAGGCCATAAAGCCAATACATCCAAACTTCAAAGAGTGAAAACAACTGTTATCTGTTTAGGATGATGTTACCCATTTAGGAGATGTCTCAGGGCTTTCAAAATCTCACTCCAAATCTTGTGTCAATTTTGTCCATCCCTCTCCCCAAAATGAAAACACAGTTATGTAAATTTTTAGGGGAACCTGGCTCCTGCCTCTAAAGAGTTCCTAATTTTGCAATTTTTGATCAACCTTTGTATGCTCTTCAATCAGGTATCAATTCAGAGCCTCTTTCCTGGATTCCAGATGCATTCACCTCCTTTGAAGCTTTAAAACTGGCTCTGTCCACACCCCCAGCTCTTAGCTTACCTAATTTTGACAAGCCGTTTTGTTTATGCTGTCATGAAAGTACTGGTATTGCTGCCTGCATTCTGGGACAACCCTGTGCCTCTCAGATACAGCAGTAGCATATTTCTCGTGCCCATCAGACCCTCCGACTTCTGGTATGCCCCCATGCTTATTTGTGGTGGCCACAGCTGCCGCCTTGATTGACAAAGCCAGCACTCTGACATTAAGCTCCCCTAGTCCCCTGTGTGTCCCCACGCTGTGCCTGCTCTCTTACACGTTCATAAAACACAGCACCTCTCTACATGGCGACAGACCCCTTACAAACAAGCTCTTTTTTTTTTTTAAGATTTTATTTATTTATTTGACAGAGAGAGACACAGCGAGAGAGGGAACACAAGCAGGGGGTGTGGGAGAGGGAGAAGCAGGCTTCCCGTGGAGCAGGGAGACCAATGCAGGGCTCGAACCCAGGACCCCAGGATCATGACCTGAGCTGAAAGCAGACGCTTAATGACTGAGCCACCCAGGTGTCCCACAAACAAGCTCTTTTAACTAACCCTCCATCATATTACTTCCATTGCTAATGGAATTATAATTGCTAACCTATTACAGCTATTCACCCCCCTTCTAAAATCGTCATTCTTCACTGCTCAGCCCATACTAAGAAATCTGATGTTATATCTTTAGAAAATGATATGGCTGACAGACCTGCTAAGAATGCACCCCAAATAGACCTCCTGATCCTTTCTCCACTCAGTTGCTAACTCTACCTTTATCCCCGATTGACAGTATTAATTACCCGGCAAATGCCCCATAGCCTACCAGGGACAGTTGGATACAAAAGGGTGTTAAACAACTATCAGATGGATTATATAGTGGGTCAAATGGACTTCCTAGAGCACCCTTTTTTTTTTAACCATTTGGCCTGTACTTATCTCCCTACAAATTGGACACATCTGTAAAGATAATTAAGGAACTAAAAGACAATTGATTTTGCCGTAGCATCTACAACATTCCTGACCAAATTATTTCCCAGGGCACTACTTGTAAATGTCAGCAAATTCCTAGAAGTAATTAGCATACCCCAAGAAGTCCTCCTAGGCCCACACTACCTTCAGGCACTTCAGATGGATTTTATAGATTTGCCCCTAGCCTTGGGCTATTCTCACTGTTTGGTCATTGTCTGTATGCTTAGTGGATGGGCTGATGCTCTCTGACTAGATGTGCTCATGCCACAACAGTAGTAAAGAAATTAATACCTGAGACCATTCCTCGTTTTGCCATTCCTTTATGGATTGAGTCAGAAAAAAGGAACTCATTTGATAGCAGAGATAAACCACTTGCTTGCAAAAACTCTCGGGTACACGTTAAAACTTCATACCCTATATCATCCTCAATCATCCAGGCAAATGGAATGTAAAAATCTAGACATAAGGACTGTAGGGAAATACCAAGAAATTAAGCATGAATGGCCAACGACATTGCCTCTGACCCTTATTAAGACCCAGAATACTCCAAGTAGGAGACATGGATCGACCCCTTTTGAAATAGTGTTTGGTCGTCAAAGCCTACTGGCATCTCTAAACCTTCCATTCATGGAGTAAGTGAAAAATGTGATGCTATGACTAACTCTAGACAAGGACTACCTCGTCTACCTGAAGCACATCACCAACAGGTAAAAGAGGCATGGCCTCTACCAACTGATGAGGCTTGCCCCATGTTTCAACCAGAAGACCAAGTAGACATCAAGGTCTTTGGAAAAAAGCATATGCTGTCACCTCCCTGGGAAGGACCTTATGAGGTGTTGCCATCAGAACAAAAGAGAAACCTGCCTGGATTCTTACAAGCCATGCCAAAATAGATTTTATTTAAGATTTTATTAAAGAATGAGTTTTAATACCAAAAGTATACTGATGCAAAATTAGAACTTAGGTTTTTTCTCTTTTTACAGACAAAAAATTTTCTTAGATTGTTGGTTTGCTTATTACAAAAAATTAAAAACAAAGTTTTTCCTTACATTTAATGTAAAGGCCAATGGCCTAGATATACAAACTTTTAATGCTTTGTCTTCATCAGATTATTCAAGAAAACTGAGTCTTAATATTAAAAGAGCTGAATTTTGTTCACAACTGTGTAACCTTCTGCATTTGCCTTTAAAATATTTTATTGTTGGCCCTCCTCTCTCCAGGCGTCCCTGTGAGAGGAACATCATCTTTCAACCCTGCAAGCCCATCCCTGATGCTCCGCCATGATGCCCAAGGGAGACAGCACGACCTGGAAGTTCAACTACTTCCTTAAGATCATCCAACTTTTGGATGATTATCCAAATGCTCCTCTGTGGAGCCAACAACGTGGGTTCCAAGAAGACACAGCAGATCTGCATGTCCCTCCACGGGAAGGTTGTGGTGCCGAGGGCAAGAACACCATGATGTTCAAGGCCATCTGAGGGCATCCAGAGAGAACAACCCAGCTCTTGAGAAACTAGTGCCTCATATCTGGGTGAATCTGGGCTTCGTGTTCACCAAGGAGGACCTCACTGAGATCAGGGACATGCTCTTGACCAATAAGGTGCCAGCTGCCACTGATTCCGGTGCCATAGTCCCAGTAAAGTCGTGATGCCAGCCCACCACACTTGTCTGGGGGCCTGAGAAGGCCTTCTACTTCCAGACTTTAGACATCACCACTAGAATCTCCAGGGGCACCACTGAAATCCTGAGTGAGGTGCAGCTGATTAAAACCTGAGACAGAGTGGGAGCCAGCGAAGCCACACAGCTGAATAAGCTGAACATCTCCCCCTTGTCCTTCGGGCTGGTCGTCCAGCAGGTGTTGCACTACAGCGGCTTTACAACCCTGAAGGGCTTGACATCACAGAGGCAAATGCATTCGCGCTTCCCGGAGGGCATCTGCAGTGTTGCCCGAGGATGTCTTGCAGATAGGTTACCTGACTGTTGCATCAGTGCCCCATTCTACCATCAACAGATACAAAGAGGTCCTGGCGTTGTCTGTGGAGACTGATCACACCTGCCACTTGCTAAAAAGGTCAAGGCCTTCTTGGCTGATCCACCTGCATTCGTGGCTACCGCTCCCATGGCTGCCATGGCCACAGCCAAGGTGGAAGCAAAGGAAGATTCAGAAGAGTGGGACGAGGATATGGGATTTGGTCTCTTTGACTAATCACCAAAAAAGCAACCAATCCAGCTCACTTTATTTGTGAAACAGGGGAATAAAACTTTACTTTTCTTAAAAAAAACAAAACAACTTTTTATTTTCACTTCAGTTGAATAGATAAATATCGTTGCTTAATGATCTACGATCATATTTAATCAAACGTTCAAATATTTTGATTTTTTTTAACACAAACTTTCCAAAATCTAATTCTAAAATGAAGTATTTGACCACAATGTAACTAAAATATTCCAGAGGATCTGTGCAACATTTGGTCGCTTTATAAAAAAAGGAAGATATTACACTAATAAGGCTTATTTGGTATGTTAAATTACATAGGAAGCAGTGTCAAATAAGTGATATTAAGCACTCTTAGATTATATTTATATAGAAATATGTTATTAAAATGAGTGTTCTAGAAATTGTATGAAACTCTTAGAAATCTGATATGTCCTGATATATTACTACCTTGAACTGTTGTGTGTCATAGAAATAACCAATTTCCTTGTAAATTACATTGTAGTGATCTCTCATCAGGTCTTTAAGCATGGCCGTTTTTAAGTCTTTTATAATTTACAGGCAGTTATCGGTTTACTCAGATGCTTTTACAAAGCTTTCTGCAAATGTGCTTCATCTACAGTGAGACTGATGGAAAGAACTCTTGAATATAGGTTTCTGATAAACTTAAGACCATAAAACTGAACTGGGTAAGAATTTCTGGAGCTACTGGGAGATTTGGATTCAAGCAAAACAAGAATTAATCATTTGGAACTCAATGAATGGAGGATGATTATAATTTTTATAAAATTTTTGTTTGAGACACTGTTGATTTATTAAATGCTTTTTTCCAGTATTAAAGAAGCTATTTTCTTTTAAGCTATAACTTACAGCAATTGGATAAAATATACCTTTGTGAAAAAACTGGAACATTTATCTTTTCCTCCCTACCTGGTCTGTCCAGAATTTTAAAACTTTCAGGGAGTATACTTATATTTTCATGACGATATGTTTATTTGCATAAATTTAATAAGAATCTGCTCTCCTTGTAACAGGACACAATTGGAAACACTGGTTATATTACCAAGGCTTTGACTGAAATGTCATATTCGAGAGGGGACATGCACAGACTCAGATAGGACTAGACTGCTCTAAGGAACTCAGGCAGACTTTATGGAGCCAATAAAGCCCCTTGGAAAAACAGCCCAAAACTTATATATGAGTCTATAAGCAAGGCAGGCAGCTTTTATACACTGTAGACAAAGAGACAGAAATTCATGATGAATTAACAGGATAAAGAAAACAGATGTTTGGGAGCTTTAATTAGTAAGGAATCTTAGGAAACTTTTCTCTTAAGCTATGACTTACAGCAATTTGATAATCAGGCCAAGTTAAAAAAACAAAAACAGCAACAACTCGATTTTGCAAATAAATTAGTCTTAATTTGGCTGTCCTTGGTAAAAATGGGGGTGATTATAGAGAGAAAAATTATGTTTCAATAACACACCCTTGTGGATATTAGATTCTAACAGAGTTCACTATAAACGGGACTAGATCCTAATTTCTTCTAGTTTCCTCCAAAGCCTGGCTACAATTCTCCAAACTGATGTTTTCCACTTTTTCCCACCCTTTTGACTTGGAATCATTGGATCACTAAATGTACCCTTTTTCCTGAAGCCCTGCAAATTGCATATGAACAACTTGATGGACACTTCAGAGAAATCACCACAACAGCTCATGTATAGACAGTCTTCGTGCCTGTTTCTCTCTGGGCCACTCAAAAAATCACCAGGGAGGGGCGCCTGGGTGGCTCAGATGGTTAAGCTCAGGTCATGATCTCCAGGTCCTGGGATCGAGTCCCATGTCCATCTCCCAGCTCAGTGGGGAGTCAGCTTCTCCGTCTCCCTCTGCTTCTGTCTCTCCCCCTGCTTGTGCTCTCTCTGTCTCTCAAATAAATAAATAAATAAATAAATAAATCTTAAAAAGAAAATCACCAGGGACACTCAAATTACAAGCCAAGAAAATCTGTCAGACTGCCATTACCTACTCTTCCTCTGTCTAAAGATGCTTTAAGAGCAACATCTAGAAATTCTCTCGACTGGCTACCCTCAGAACTCAGAAACTGGTTTATAATTTGACCCAATCATTAACCACTATTTTGCTTTTATTGCCATAGGATTGACTCTTTTTTTTTTTTAAGATTTATTCATTTATTTTAGAGAGAGAGACAGAGACAGCAAACGGGGGGAGGGGCAGAGGGAGAGAGAGCATCTCAAGCAGACTCCCTGCTGAGCAGGGAGCCTGACATGGGGCTCCATTCTAGGACCCTGAGATCATGACCTGAGCCAAAACTGAGTAGGCTGCTCGACTGACTGAGCCACCCAGGCGCCCCTGAATTGCCTCTTATTACCTATCATTTGAAGCAGAGGCCTAACTGAGAACACACCTGATTCACCTCCTCCTGAAGTGAATTTGACTGAACTGACCCACTGTCAGAACTAAGAGACTGGTTCAAGGAGATGAAACAATCTATCAGCTCAACTTTGAATGTGTGAAACTCCCAGGAAAATTTCAGAGGAAGAAACTATACTGATCAAAGTCAGGCCACCCAAAATTGTGGACCAAAAATCTGGGCTTATGTGGCTGGGTGACTAAACTAAACTTCCCAGCCGCCAGAGCCAAACCACAAGCCTCTTACATCAGCTATTTTGCAACTTGTTCTGCTCTCACAGACTGACAGGATCACAAGAAAAATGGAGATGTAAGGACATTAACACTAGCAATGGCAAAGGTCATGGAACACTCCAGACTTTGAAAATCACAGGTTCCAACCTAACCTTGTCTATAAACCACACTGGTCTTTTTATTTCATGTGGCAGCAAAAGCATAGAAAGGGGTCCCACCGGATTGGTCACGACCATATGGACTTGGATACCTGACTCCTCTGGGACCAAGCACTCCACCCTAAATGCCCGCCAAATTACACTTGTTCATAAAATTGTGCCACACAAACATGCCTGTTGAAAAATCATAGAAAATTTGCTGATATGTCAGAATTCCAAGTTCTTTTCAGCATTAAGGATCTTATTCCCAAGTTTCAGAGATTGTGAATTAGAAAAGGCAATCCTAAAACTCTCTCTGGTAGTGGAACAAGGTTCAGTACCACTATGCTATCTTTGAGAATACTCCAGTCAGGAGGTAACAGCCTCTGCGGGAATCCGAATCCCCAAATCATCACGTCCTAGGGACAGGGTCTTCCCAGCAGGGGCGCTTGCCCAATCATCAGTGAAAAATGTTGCTTTTAGGTAAACCCGTGAGACACACAATATCTAACTTAAATCTGTTTTTTAAAAAAAGGACTAATATTTTCCAACAGATAAATGAAACACAGACATTTGATTGGGCTGGTCTATTTTGAGGGTTGTGGGACTGGTTCCATGAGGTGTGGGGAAATATGTTCTTTTCTGTTTATTCATCCTCATGCCTTTTTTTTTTCCCCCAAATGTTTTGAGTATAGATGACACCCAATGTTACGTTAGTTTCAGGTGCACAACACAGTAATCTGCCAACCCTACACAGTAAGCTATGCTCACCACAGGGGTAGCTCTTGTCTGTCAGTCTCACGGTACAAGTACAACAGGCTTACAGCACCATCGGCGATATTCCCTATGCTGTGTGCTTTATTCCTGTGACTTATTCTCCATAACTGGAAGCCTGTACCCCTTTTATTCACCCTTATTCTAATCTATGCTCTCTTCACTGTTTGCAGATTTCTTACCACTCATTTACTAACGGGATTTCTCTCTCCACAGTCGCCAGCTCAGCTAGTAGTCTATAAAACTTCCAGGAGAGTTTTAGATAAACTCTAAAACTGTGGGGTCCAGAGAGGACACCCCAAAATATGCCACAATGGTACATTGATTATCTAGAATCGAAGCTACTTGGGAAAGAGCTGGTGCGAGGACACCCAGACTGTCCTCTGTCCCCCGAAAGCAGGAAACAAGTCTCCCATATGAGAGGTACCCTCCCTGTACTACGAAGTAAAAACACATCCTTAGCTACACAGATGGGACTTCAAAGCTCAGAAAGCCGTAGAAACAAACCTTGTGGCTTTTTTACTAATCTACAACCTCAGCCCAAATTCCACTTAGAATTCCTGCGATTTAAAGCTCTCACACATCTGTTTTCTCTATCCTGTCAATTTCTCATGCATTATTGTCTTTGTTTAAAATTTATAACATCTGCCAAAACAAACAAAACAACTCTGCCTGCCTTGGTCATTTCTTTGGCCCTCTGTGCCTGCATAATGAAACTTCATGGGTTTTTTTTCTTCCATTAATCTGTCTCATGTCAATTAAATTCTCAAACCAGTTGGAAGAATTTTAGAGGAAATAAGATGATTTCTTCCTCCCTACAAACCATTACATTTTTAACTATAAAGAAGTTTGTGTATTAAAAACAGAAAGAGGGGTGCCTGGGTAGCTCAGTGGGTTAAGCATCTGACTTCAGCTCAGGTCATGATCTCAGGGCCCTGGGATGGAGCCCTGCATCAGGCTCCCTGCTCAGTGGGAGAGTCTGCTTCTCCCTCTGCCCCTCCCCCCACTAATGCTCTCTCTCTCTCTCTCAAATAAATAAAATCTTAAGAAAACAGAAAGAATCACACCTCAGCATATGCAAGTAAATATTATTTATTATTTATTTTAAAAAATATTTTATTTATTTATTTGAGAGAGAAAGAAAGATTGGTGGGGAGGGGCAGAGGGAGAGAGAGAGAGAGAAGCAAACTCCCTGCAGAGCAGGAAGCCCGACACGGGGCTTGATCCCAAGACCCAGAGATCATGACCTGAGCTGAAAGCAGATGTTTAACTGACTGAGCCACCCAGGCGCCCCATATTTTAAAAGGTGAAACTTTCTGCAACCTTTTAAAACATGAAAATTCAAAAGTCATGAAGCAAGTGACTCACACAACACTGACCAGAGCAGGGAGTAAGGAAGTAGTGATGTCTCCAGTGTGAACAGTCACAGAATCAAATCATAAGTGGGATCTTCAGTGATTCAAGTGTTTCAGCCACACAATAAGGTGTGGCAGGTTTAAAATCAAATTCATTTTCTGGACATTCTGTCCCCAGTCAAGGCCTTCTTTGCATGCTCAGCTCACACGACAGGAAAGCGGGCCATGGTGGCGATTCCACACTGGTCGTCCCGGTCCTTGGCCAACAGCATGTAGCCCTGCGTGCCCCGGTCCCTGCCCCAGCTGGAAGAAGACGGTGTTTGCCAATTACTACAAACAATCCAACACATTTCTCTTCATGAACAATCACACCTGATACTGAGCAATGCACCAGAGGCCAGCACAGATTCCGGAAGAATCCGGAGAGGCCGTTCCTGTTCATGTGTGCGTTCTAACCCAGCACACAATACTTCTATCCCAGACCTTTCACAAAACTGCAACGTGAGCAGGAAAAGGAAACTCTTGGGGCCAGATGTGGTTCGGAAATTTTTTTAAAAAGTCCAATTTAGAAATGCAACGGTACCAAAACTATCGCAGGACCCTAGCAAGCTTGAGATAGTATCTTACTGTGGTCACCACATGAATATGTCTGTGTTCCAACTAAGTGGGGTAAACACTGCTGGGATTTCAGAAGTGTGCTCAAGGGTTGGGCGACTTGTCTCCAAACACTGATTCCAAATCCTTTTCGATTTCCAAGATAAGTATTCTTGGCTTTTTATACCTATTCTTGACAAGCCAATATTTTTGGTTCTCGGGTTCTTCTCCTTGAGAGCCATAGCCAACCACCAGAGTACCGTGATCCAGGTCTTCACTGCTGCAGTTTGGATCATAATAAATGCCTGGAAAGTAAAATCCAATGTTGGGGTGAGGGTTCCCATGTGACATGGGATAGTAACCCAGCCTACCAACCACGGTAAGGGAGAAGTATCAAAATTTAATCGTGATATAAATCCAGATGAGATTTAAAAGTCAGGTGGTTTTGTTTAGCTAGACTAGCGGTTTAGGCCCTCATCTAATGCTAGCAGAAATACAAATTGTCACAATCTCTTTTGTAAACAGTAGTCAAGAGACATAAAAAACCACCTGCCACAACCTTATGATTCTCCTTAAAGGATGTGAGCCTAGGGAAACAGCAGAGAACACAAAATTACTTGGGCCAAGGGCTTCTTTCCAGTGTTAAGTTCAGTAGTAACATTCTTTAAAATTTTTCAAGGTCTAACAATTGGAAAAAAGTAAAGTGAGCTATACCAATCAAATTATGTAGTCATTTAAATATACTTATAATGTGTTTAAAATCATGGGAATTTGGGTCAAGTCATGGCAAGTGGAAAGAGCGGGCAGAAATATTACGCGTACAGGATGAACAACTACGTTAAATCCACAACCCCCCCCCCAATTCTACGTTGAATTCTGCACACCGAAGTGTCACTCTTGCTGTATGTTAGTGTGGTTTTCCAATTTTCCTACCTGTATCTCTACATAGACAAATGCTTACCTTCTTTATAGACCTGGAAGGGATCCAGGCTTGCGGGGACAGCAGCAGAGACGGGCCCCACAGCTGCCCCTGCCACCAGAAGGGACGCCCCCTGCTGAGGGGTGTTCACGAGGCCAGTGACGTTGGCAGCAGGATACTCGGGCGTGTATTCGCAGGATCCGTCCTTTCAAAGGGAAAGGGGAAGAGACTTGATTGCTACCATCCACCTCCTGGGGAACATGAGTTCAAGACAGCTCACAGGTAAGGGATTTCCAAGCCAATTTGTCGTAACGCATCCCAGGAGCTGAAATGCTGGTGGTTGTTTTGAAACTGAAAAACTACCTTGTGTGTATTCGATGAATTATTCTGGGTCTACGTGTCCTTAAGAATGTTTTCACTCGGGAGAAATCTGTAAGCTATACGGAACGCTGTGCATGTCTCCCTGTAGCATAGAAATAAAAACAGCCCCGTGGTAACCATCTAGGCAGAGGGCTGTGCCCGGCTAATATGGTTTAATGACGGTTCTGACAGTTTACAGCTGTAGAGTCCACCATTTAAAATGCGAATATTAAATATGGTATCCGTTTTCTTCAAAGGCATACAACTCTGAGAGCAGAGCTGAAATGATAACAGGTGAGGAGCTCCACTTACCTGTGCACGGTATGGATCGGATTCCTCTGAGTCCAGGCCTCCGTTGTTCCGAACATGCTGGAAGGCATAATCCATCAGGCCTCCACGGCAGCCCTCGTTGCCTTGAGACCAAGAGCAGCCCGGCAGGTTCTGCTCACTCAGTGACACGAGTTGGCCAGTTTTCTGGAACATCCGTCCTTCGAGGGCACCAGCTGCACTAAGAGCCCAACCAGAAGCGCACTGACCCTGAAACCAAATTATAAAGCTCTCAGGCTAAACTGGAATGAAACTAAAAATGTAGTGAAATCTAATCACCTGCTTTTTTTTCTGCAAAGAAGGGAAACAGGCATGAGAAAGATAGGCCGGAAAGTGGGAGATGGTGGGCGGGTCTCTAAGACGGGGCTGTGCATCAGTGAATTCTCCAGAGACACAGAGCCAATAGGATTCAAGCCCCCTAACACACACACACACACACACACACACCCTATGCCACAGCCTTGAGGCAGAATTCCTTCTTCCTCCGGAAATCCCAGGTTTGTTCCTAAGACATTTAACTGATCGGTGAGGCTGGAGGGGTTCAGGACACGCTCCCCCAGAATATGCCGTGTTGGCAATACCGGTTATTTTCAGCTGAGGGCACATGAGAAGCAGCAGAGGTAGAAAGGGCTCTCTGACATCCTCTTTCCGAAAGCAGGTCATAACATTTCCCCCGAGAAAGGGGTTCTCCCCTGAGAAAGGAACCAGCAAGAGAACATCCTGATCACCAGGGGCCGGGAGTCCACACCCAACCATGTCTGTGCAAACACACTTCCCAAATAACCCTGATCTTCCCTTCCTTCCGCCTCCTGCCCCCACAGGTATCTCCTCGTCCTTCCCCACAACTTACTGCCCTTTGTCTTGTCATTTCTCTACAAATTTATCATTTCTCTGTCTAGAATGTATAAGAGCTTCCAGCTCTGGTCACTTCTTTGGGTCTTCCTTCTCTCATGAAGCCTCCCAGGTGCATATAAAAACTGAATTAAACTTGTGCGCTTTTTTCCTGTGAATTTACCTTATGTCAGTTTAATTCTTAGGCCAGGCCAGAGATCCTAAGAGGGTGGAGGAAAATTTCCCACTCCCCTCCCACATGCCCACCCACATTATTTTTTTTTAATTTTTTATTGTTATGTTAATCACCATACATTACATCATTAGTTTTTGATGTAGTGTTCCATGATTCATTGTTTGTGCATAACACCCAGTGCTCCATGCAGAACGTGCCCTCTTTAATACCCATCACCAGGCTAACCCATCCTCCCACCCCCCTCCCCTCTAGAACCCTCAGTTTGTTTTTCAGAGTCCATCGTCTCTCATGGTTCGTCTCCTCCTCCGATTCCCCCCTTCATTCTTCCCCTCCTGCTATCTTCTTCTTTTTTCTTTTTTCTTAACATATATTGCATTATTTGTTTCAGAGGTACAGATCTGAGATTCAACAGTCTTGCACAATTCACAGCGCTTACCAGAGCACATACCCTCCCCAGTGTCTATCACCCAGTCACCCCATCCCTCCCAGCCCCCTCCACTCCAGCAACCCTCAGTTTGTTTCCTGACATTAAGAATTCCTCATATCAGTGAGGTCATACGATACATGTCTTTCTCTTTTTGACTTACTTCGCTCAGCATAATACCCTCCAGTTCCATCTACGTCGTTGCAAATATGCCCACCCACATTATTGAGAGAAATCTTTATTTAAACGAAGTCCGCTGATTGTAATTGTTAATCACTTCTACACAGGAACTTCACAGCAAGTTCCAGGAAGGTGTTTGACCAAAGAGCTGGGCACTCTGGATGCCCTCACCTGTCTGCTACCTCTCAGGCCCCAGTTCTGTTTTTGAAGCCTGGACTCATGTCTGGGGGCTTACCCTTCATCCTTTTTTGGGCCCAAGACACACCAATCCACTGTGTCTGGTCCTTTCTCATCTGCAAAGTAGCCATGTGGCCCTCACTGGCAGGTGAGGAAGATGCACCCGAAACTGGCTCTGGGACATCTGTCCTGCAGCTCCACTGGGTTGTAGCCATCTGGGGTCAAATGACCATGATCTCTAATGCATATCTCTATTATTGAAATCCTATGTATGCATGTTCACTTTTCGAAAATGTGAAGTCTTTTCCTTGTTAAGATAATGTACCTTTGTCCCTGTAGATCGTTGGTCCTATTTTGCTTCATTCCAGGGTTGGGTCAGACAGAGCCAGAGGGCAGCTGACCTAAGATGCGTATGTTCGTAACTACAAGGACCAGAGGCCATCCAGTCTGCTCCTAATGGACCACTGGCACATTCGGTTATGTCTTTGCAGCCCTGTCAAAAATAAAACCACAGGCCCCACATGGCATCACTTAGGTAAAGGTCCCAAGTCAGTAACCCAAGACCTAATACCTAAGCTAACCGCAGTTTCAACCTCCTCCCAGCTGAAATCTGACCTGTACCCGGTGATAATGGGAATGTCCTGGTCAGCACCAGGCCATGTACTGACAGGCCCTTTCTGTTCTCCTAAGGAAAGCGACCTTGCCTCAAACAACAGATTCTTTGCTAATAATTTCCCTTTCTCCGCTCCGTCTCCCTACCTTTACAAACCTTTCTTTTTCCGTAGGTCTTGGAGTTCTCCTCTACTTGCTAGATAAATGGGAAGCTGCCTGATTCATGAATCCTTTGTTAAACCAATTAGATCTTTGTAATTTACTTGGTTTCTTATTATTTAACGCCTGATTCTATAAGAAGTTAATATATTAAAAATTTCCCCCACTTCTACTTTGAAACGGTTTTATTTTAAAACTTTATAGATCAGTATAAGATATAAAAATTCAAAAGTTCTTGGACAAGTCAATCACACAAAGCTGTTCAAAGCAGCAATTAAAGAAGTCACAGAATCAGATCACAAGTTGGATCTCCAGTGGTTCGAGTGTTTTATCCCACACAATAAAGTATGATCAGTTGTAAGATAAAATTCCTCTTCTGCATATTCTGTCCCCAGTCAAGGTCTTCTTTATACCTTCAGCTCACACAATGGGAAAACTGGCTGAGGTGGCGATTCCACAGTGGTTGTCCCGGTCTTTGGCCATCAGTATGTAGCCCTGCGTGCCCCAGTCCGTGCCCCAGCTAGAAGAAGACAGCATTTGACATTTATCAGAGGAATAAACACATTTATCCCTATGAACAATCACACCTGATACCGAGCAATGCACCAGAGGCCAGGACAGATTCCGGAAGAATCCGGAGAGGCCGTTCCTGTTCATGCTTGAGTTCTAATCCAGCACAGAATTCTACCCTCAGACCTTTCACAGACTACAAATGAGAGACCATAAAATGCTTAGGGTCAGATATGTTTCTGAAATAGGAAAACATTTCCAATTTAGAAATGCAATGGTACCAAAACTATCGCAGGACCCTAGCAAGCTTGAGATAGTATCTTACTGTGGCACCACGTGAATATGTCTGTGTTCCCCCTAAGTGGGGTAAACACTGCTGGGATTTCAGAAGTGTGCTCAAGAGTTGGGGGACCTGCCTCCAAACACTGATTCCAAAAAGGATTCCCTTTTCAACTTTAAAGATAAGTATTCTTGGCTTTTTATACCTGTTCTTGACAATCCAGTATTTTTCGTTCTCGGGTTCTTCTCCTTGAGAGCCATAGCCAACCACCAGAATACCGTGATCCAGGTCTTCACTGCTGCAGTTTGGATCATAATAAATGCCTGGAGAAGAGAAATTCAGTGCTGGGGTGAGGATCTCTGGGAACATGTGATAGTAACCCAGCCTATCAACCACAGTCAGGGAGGCATTTCAAAATTCAGTTAAATGACATAACCCCAGATAAGATTTAAAAATTAGTTTTTATTTTTATTTATTTTTATTTTTTAGCTAGGCTAAGGATTTAGGCCCTCATCTAATACCAGCAGAAAGACAAATTAGTACAATCTCTTCTGTAAACAACTTGTCAAGAAACATAAAAGAGCACTCATTGACACCTTGTGATTTGACTTTGAGCATGTCAACTTACGGAAACAGCACAGGACACAAAATTACTTGAGCCAAGAGGTTCTTTCCAGTTTCAGTAACAGTAGTAAAATTCTTTGGAATGTTTCAAGGTGTAACAGTTAGAAAAAAGTAAAGTAAATAAAGGCATACCAGTTGAATTATGTAGCCATTTAAATATATTTATGATGTACTTAAAATCACGGGGATACCGGTCAAGTCATGGCTGATGGAAACAACAGGCACAAAAATGACATGTGCAGAAAAGACAACTATGTTAAATCTACACCCTCCAAAGTTCTACATTGACTTCTACACACCAGAGTCAATCTTACTGTATGTAATGGTGGTTTTCCCATTTTTCTGCCTAAATTTGTATGTAGACAGATGCTTACCCTTATGATAGAACTGGAAGGTATCCAGGCTTGCATCGATTGCAGCAGAGATGGGCCCCACAGTCGCCACTGCCACCATAAGGGACCCCTCATCCTGACGGATGTCCATGAAGCCAGTGTCATTGGCGACAGACTGTCCAGGCTTGTATTCGCAAGATCCATCCTTTCAAAGGGAAAGGCGAAGAGACTTGAGCACTACCATCCACCTCCTTGGGAACAGGAGTTCAAGACAGTTTGCAGCTAAATGATTCCCAAGTCAAGTTTGTTATGAAGCATCCCAGGAGCTGAAATGCTAGGGGTTGTTTTGAAATCGAAACATTAGCTGGTGTGTATTTCATGAGACACTCTCAGTCTACCTGTCCATAAGAAGTTTTCTCATTCTGGAGAAATCTGTACTGTATATAGAATGGTATATATATGGCCACAAAACATAGAAATAGGAACAGTTATATGGTAACCATCGAGGAGAGAACTGGGCCTGGCTAATATGGTTTAATGATGGTTCTGACAGTTTGCAAGTGTAGAGTCTACAGTTTAAACTGTGAATATTAAATATGGTATCTGTTTTCTTTGAGTGTGTTCAACTCCAAAAAGCAGAGCTGGAAGCACAGGTAAGGAGCACTACTTACCTGTGCACAGTATGGATAGGATTCCTCCGAGTCCAGGCCTCCATTGTCCTTCACATACTGGAAGGCAGAATCCATCAGGCCTCCACGGCAGCCCTCGTTGCCTTGAGACCAAGAGCAGTCCACCAGGTTCTGCTCACTCAGTGACACGAGTTTGCCAGTTTTCCGGAACATCTGTCCTTCAAGGGCACCCGTTGCACTAAAGGCCCAACAAGAACCACACAGACCCTGAAACCAAATTAAAAAACCCAAGACTACAAAACAAATATCAAGATTTGACAGCACCCACAGATCCGAAAACTCTTAAAACATCGTGAGCTGCACACGGTTCTCAGCCGACCACAGCAAGGACATGGATTCCTTTCGCCTTTACTCCTGAGGGTGACCTGCTGAATACTGTCTCACCTGATCCTTCACAGGGGTTACGTAGCCTTTCTCTCTCCAGTCCACAGAGAAGGGGGTCTCAGCAAAGGGAGGTGCTTGGAACACGTTCCCCTCCTTGCGCCTCTGGATTTGAAGACCATTCATCACCTGCCTGAATTCTTCACTGGTCTTCAAGGAAAAGGAAATAGAATGTTGACAAGCAGCAGATTTTTTGGTAAAGTACTGAGGACAGGACGCATGAAACATTCAGCAATCCATGCCACCCTCACCAGGTCACCAAAGGCGTTCATTGCCATCGTGAAGCTGTGTTTCCCTTGGCTGTATTCCTGATTGTGCCGTTCAATCATTTTCATATTCTTCGCCCACACTGCTCTCCTCCATCCTTCTTCATTCTGCAGAAAAACATATAACCCATCATCTTTATTTCTATTTAAAACCAACTCACCTGCACCAAATGGATGTGCTGACAGAGAGGAGGGGAAACCCTGACCAGGGCTGGGCTGACGCTCCGGGAGCTGCTCTCCAGCAACACGCAGCCGGACATACGCCCCCACGGTTGTGCAGTCACGGTGCGCCGCTCACCGCCTTGGTTAGAGCGGCCTCGAGCAGCTACTCTCTGCTGTGAACTCGCACCAGCACAGAACATTCCCTGGGGGTCTCACTGGACAGCTCAGCGGTTACCAACCTCGTCGTACAGCTTCCCGTGCGCCGCCTTCCACCGGGACCAGTGCGCATCTAAGCTCTGGTCGCGTTGTGGGGCAGCTGTGGTTGTTCCCAAGCAAAGGGCAGCCAGGAGGAGAGAAGGATGCATGTTCCAAAACCTAGGAAGGGAAAACACATGAGTTTCTGATTAGACCAAACCACCTAAAAAGCCATGCTCCTTTCTTCCGCGATGTTAGAGCCACTAAGGTGGGGTACAAACAGGGACTTTATCCTCCCGACGGTTTCCGCGGGGCGGTGGAGGAAGGCTGAGGGTGTGGCACGTGCAGGGGGCCCGCTGCCCCGCTCCCCGCCCTGCGACCCCCCTGCCGCTTCCGGGGGACTTGCATCTTGGCACAGGGAGGGGCGGGCCCTGACAGCGAGGCGTCAGGGGAATCAGGCTGCCCTGTCTGGAGGGGTCAAGCGCAGGGACAGCGCCTCCTGGGAGCCCCGAACCCCTGACCCCCAAGGCAGGCGGCCGCGCTGGTTCCGCGACGGCCCCCGGCTCAGGCTCCGCACGAGAAGACCACCTGTGGCCAGTGCAGCTGCGCAGTCTCGATCACAGACGCGTGTCCTGCGGTCCAGAAGGCCTGGCAGTGGGTCGAAGCCGCCTTTTTAGGGTCGGGATCCTGCCCGGTCAGCCCCGCCCCCAACGCCTGTTCAGGCTGCGAGTGGCAGAGCCAGCCTGTGGGCGGGGCCTCTGTGCCGGGGAGCTCCGCGAAGCTGGGGACAGCTGAACAAGCCTGCCTCAGTGGACCCGCGAGAGGCGACCTGGGGACCACGGACAGGACTGAGGAGGGAATCCAGTCCCTCCCTAGGGACCCAGATCAACTAATTAGCAGGAATTTATGTGTTGGCAGGCGGTTCACGAAAAGAAGTTCACAGGGAGACCCAAGGGGGTTTCCAGCGTCACCCTGCATATCCTTTAGTCCCAAAGTCTTTGGTTAAAATCTCCCCGAGGGCTGAGAACAGGATTATCTAACCTAGTGGTGGCTCCTGTTTATTTTTGAGCAAAGGTGGGGCAGGTGGAGGAAGCAGAGCCCACAGGGGAATGTGTTATGACTGTTTCAGGGTGGGATGCCTCTGGGTTATGGAAAAATTCTGGAGACGACTGGAAATCTCCAAACAGGGGATGCGTTGGGCAAGGCTCACGTGCTTTCAAGGAAAGGGACTGATGGGAGGGGTGTCCAGGGAAGGTTTGGCATTTTGTAACGCTCCTGTCCTGACTTCCCCATTCTTCTTCCCTCTCAAGCCTTTCTCAAAAATGACAGGAACGTGTTATTTACAGAGAAGTCTGGCTTAATAAAAGGAAAAAAGGCGGAATGTAGAAACTGCTTTTTCCTCCTGACTCTGCATTATGGATTATTATGTTCCTCAGTATCCAATGTGCTTTTCTTCAGATTTAATTTAAGAAATTTGTCTTATTTACCTTTACTTCAATGATTATTACTTTAATTTACATTTAATGTCAGGATTTAAATGACAGTTTGTGAAAATATCTTAAATGGAGGAAAACATACAAAATATACAAATATAAATTTATATAATTAAAAATTTAAGGAACACAAACAGGAAGGGTTGTCACTAGTTGGGGAATGTGCTAACATTTTTCAGCAGAATTGAAGCTGAGAATATATTTGACTGAGCTGACTCCTAGATCAGGGCGAGCCAACATTACTCGGGGCTTCTGTTTTGGGGAGCAGTTGGGTGGATAAGGGACAGAATGCATCTGTACTTTCAACTTGATTAATAATGACTCTCAACTGTGGGAAGAAGGTCAAATCTTTTCTCCCGTGACATGAGGTCTGAGGGACAGGCCCTGCTGCCCCCTCCTGCCTGGGGCATGTGGATGGGGCCTTCTCCTCACACTGACACAGCCCTGAAGGGCCACTGCTGAGCCTTCCCACTGTCATCAGCCTCCTCCCTCTGACCACCTCATTTACGCTCCCTAGTGCTTCAGCAGTTCTGTCCTGAGTGGGTAATAGAAACATTCAAAAACCTTTCTAGAAAGTCACCAATAATCCATGGATGACATTAAAACAAAGCTAGTCATATTTCTTAAAGAAAGTAATATTTGGGGCAAGAAATTTCCATTTGAAGCTCGAGTTAGTTTTTCCCTCTTGAAAAACATTTTCCCCTTTGAGAAACATGTTTTCTATTTAATTCAGAGTTTTCCAGATTTATAACAACTTGAGCTGATGAATCTAGGCTCAAGAGTATTAAAGAAAGAAAAAAGAAATCTTACAGAAGTTTTGACACAAAATACTTCTGCAATGCAACAAGGCATCCCCACTTTTGTAGAGGCTACAGAGCTGGCTGGACTCCTTGGGCCCAGAGGCAACTGGCCCTAATACTGAAAATACAGAACAATGAAATACAATGCAAATGATCTGTCATTCCAAAATTATGCCTCCGTTCCCTAGGTCTGCAGGGGAGATAGTGTTTATTCATTGAACAAATATTTATTTAGGCCAATCGTATGTCAGGTGAGTGGTGAACATGATGCTTGGCAGGCAAGACACAGGGTACACAGAGAAATATTTACTAAGTCGGGCCACTGATTTTAAGACAACATAGTTTTCGGGTCAAATTTTGATTCTGCCTCTCAACAGTCATGTAACTTTGGCAAGACACTTCACCTTGTAGGGTCTATATTCTCACCTGTCAAAGGGGATTAAAAATGCCCATTTCTAAGGGGTATTGTAAGGATTATAGAGGATAAATTATATAGTGGTTAGTATACAGTCCCTAACATGAAGCGACTATTATTATTCTTAAAGATGTTCTGGAATTTAAGAGAGTTCTTATCAAAACACCCTTGTTGGATCATATCCTAAGATGTATCACTTACGGTTTTAGAATATCAGACAATCCAGACATAATAGGACAGATGAAAAGCCCTTTGGGTCTGGGGAGGGCCGAGCACCTGAGGTCACAGGACCCAGCAGAGATGGACAGAGGATTTCGAACACGAGACCACAGATACTCAGTGGGAGCCGTTCCAACATGCTGCCTCAGGGTGCTCTGTGCTCAAGGTTGGATGGAGAGTCAAGGACTAAGGTGATCTTGGAGTCTCTCAACCAAAGCAGCTTCCATCATCATGGCTTTATGCCCTGCTTGTTGAGTCCCCAAGTGTGCATGATGCACTGAAATTGGTCATCTGTGGGCAGATTTTTGGGCAAAATGCATCACTGAGTCCAGGCCTTGCCTTGGTGAACCTTGCTCATGGGTGATCCATCTGGGAAACTGGTGTTCTTCCCCATTTTCTCTTGTATCTCAGAAACATAATAGGCAAGTCAAAAATGACTTTGCAGATGTCTAGTGGATTCATTCTCCAATTGGTCCTGGCAAACTGGACTTGCCAGCAAACATGAATGAACAGTTGCCTTAAACTTTCAGTTTCTAGATCCTGACCTATTCACACTCTAGTGGAGAAGGCGGTGGTTTGTTGTAAAAATACAGAGTATGTGAATGTTTAATTAACAAATGGAACAATTAACCAAACCAGTTACCTGCCTCATGAGCAACAATGTCACATAGTCCCATGTCATGTTCCTGGGGTTGGGACAATAATGCATCGTTGCCCTGGCTTGTCTCCTCCTGTTAGAGCTTTCATGCGCAACATGGTAGCAACTGTTTTCATGGATTCTCAGAGGGACCTTGGCCTTTGTCCTTCCAGCAATTTATTCTGTTTCTTTTTCTTCAGTTCCTTCTGTTTTTTTTTCCTTCTCTTTTCTTTTTTTTTGTTAAAAAACAAAACGATTAATCATTATGAAAAACTTAGAAAGTACAGGTGAGCAAAAAAGGGAAAAAAAAATGTGTCCAAAATTCTGCTCAACTTCTTTGTGGCTTCTTGAAATCAGCAGACAACTGGGATATATGGCTCACTCACCAACACTCTGCTTTGGGTGGTGACCTTTGATCACCATAATACCGCTTATCCCATGTTCCAGATGAATGAACTGATGTTGGGAGAAGTCTGGCAGCTTCCCCGGCTGGTAAGCAGGGACACAGGGTTTGATCTCGGGAGCTGTTACTCCAGACAAGGCAGCACGCAGGGCTGGGCCAGACCAGACCCGAGATTGAAGGCTGGCCATCAGTAAAGATCATTAAAGAGAATTGATGAGGACAATAGTTAATGCTTCATGCTACAGTCCTAGGGACAGCAACCAAGGGACCGCACCCCTCCCCTTGGCCCCCCACAAAGTCATTACCCTAGGTACAGTCTCTAGGCCTTTGCCACTATGTCCATTTAAACATTTCTGGAAAGTTCTTCCTGTGTTCTGTGACTGTGCACTGACTTCTGGGGAGACCTTCTCTTCTCCCTGCAGGAACCACCACCCTCTGCCCCAGCAGAAGTCCCCCATGCTTGAGTTATTTCTTCTAGAGCAGGTCCTGGGGCCAGGCTGCAGGGCTGTGGGGAGACTGTATCCGATGCTGAAGGGGCCCTGTAGCCACCTGCAGACCCGTGTCATATGTGAGGCAAGGGGAGTGAGATTTTCTGAAATGTCAGTGTTCGTTTCTTATTTGTATTTCTTTTCTAGGGACATGTACCCTCTATAGCCAAGGACATGCTTGTCTTATAGACAATCAGAATTTTAACAATAGGAATGCAAGAGGAGAGAGTCACTGTTCGGCACTTGACATCCCAATTAGAATTCCTGAGTCCAGGAGGGCCCTGGAAACCAAGCTTTAAAGAGAGAGAAAAAGATTTCCTAATCCTAGGGCCCAATCTGAAAACCTCACATACGGTCATTGCATGCAGGAATAAGTGTCCTTTGCCTAGTGGAGTGGGGGAAGAGGGGAAAAGTGTCTCCCTAACACAGGGAGAGGGGCAGGAGGTCCCTCTGAGGGGAACAGCCTGCTTACACTGATGCCTATACTCATGCATGGCTGGTGGGCTCTGGAAGATTCCCAGCCCAGCCTTTGGCAAAGAGGCGTGAAGTTCACGTATTTAAAATGACCAAGACTAGCAAAGACAGACTGATCATAAGACCCCAGAGCCCTTGCATAGCCATGGGAGGGAGAAGAGACTTCTTAAAGAATGAAAGAGGCTGAATTTGGCATGAGTGGCTCCAAGTCAGATTTATTTTAAGAATAATACAGGTATATGATAGTTCTTGATAGTATGGGTAGTAATTATACCCAATGGCAGGGTTAGCCATAGTTGAAGATGAAAGGGACTCATTATTTCCCAGAAAGTGAAAGGAAATATATAGGGTTGCTGGAATGTGGGAAATTAAGGTTATAGCTTCTCCTTAGGCCATTCCTATAATTCCAGTGGAATCACCTTAAGTTCAAGTCTTACTTAGCCGCTAACACGATGAAGGTTGACAAACATAAAAAGAAAATTCTACAGTCTCTCTAACAGTTTAAGACATTTTTGTCTCATCAGCCATGTGTGCTCAGCTTTGGGTTCCTGCGTCCTGGCTGGGGAAGTCCTTTCCCACACCCGACTCTCTTCCATCTGAGTTGTGTGTACTCCTGTTGCAAAGGGAACCGTTCTCAGTTGGTGGCCCATGATTTGCATAGTGGAGTGCTCAGTGAGCTCAGAGGAATCCAAGCAGTCTGGGCACAAATGCGATCCGGGCTGTGCCAGATGGTGTTACTAGAATGCTCAAGGGTACGTGTCAGGGGATGGAATCCCCATGGCCACGAAATACTTCAAGGAAAGGGGCCTGTGGGGCTTGCCCTGCATTTCTATACACAGTGTCTGGACAAACAAAACAATAATGAACTTGACAGCCATACTGCCCACAACAGTCTGGTCACTAGTCTAGTGAATTGGAGAAAAAAAGGATCACTGGATGATTTTTTTTAGGATAAATTATTCAATAGAAAGATATATCCATTATTCTAAGACTCTAACACTCCTCGTTTTCAAAATCTACTCTTTCTCTTCTTCATGGCATTACAATGTTTCAGAAATGTGATTTGCGATGTTGGTGACAACAGCAAGCAGCCCTTGCTCTATTCTGAATGGTCTTACTTGGGAACACAAAGTGTCGGTCACCTGTGTTCTTTATGAAATATTACTACTCCTTGAAAATCCCAAAGTGTGGGAGCTTTAGGCTTCAGAGTTTGGAGGCAAAGAGTAGTAAAATTTATTTTTATTTCTTATTTTCAGGACAGCACTCCTACCAAAATGATGAATGAAACTCATCAAGCCTGAAGTCCACCTTTGTCCAGTTTACGGGGGATAAGTTAGATGTCACCAGGAGAAAGCAATCAGATAAAGTCACAAACCAGAACATTCCACCAGATAACCAGTTCTGCATATGGGCCCTGCGGCTGGGTGTTCTCTGCTGGAAGGGTCTTCAGTGGGGTCCTCACTACTTACAGCCTATGTTGACTGATAAGGTCCCCCAGTAGTTTCCCAGTGCCAAGGTGGGCAGGGTCCCGGCTGGACGGCTGGCTCCCAGGTGTGGGGATGTGAGGACGCTGGAGAACTGGGGACCTGAGCCAGGAGGCAGGGGAGCCTCACACAAAGAACAGCCCAGAGCCCTAGTGAGGTTGCATCCTCAGTGAAAGGATCCTGCAGTGGAACTCAGCCTCTCAAACCAGACAGAGAAGGACACGGACAACCACAGACTGGTTAATAGTGTTGTCAATTCAACGAGTATTCTGATGAGTCACTAAATGAGTCACTAATTTCCACATGTCAGGAAACCCTACAGCTTACATATGAAAAAAATATACAACGTGATGAGGATTCCCCAGATTTGAAACCAATCCTAAAAATGCTCATGGCATTTCCAAGAATGACTTTTGAAGCTGAAAGTTTTCTAAACTATCAATAATTATAATTATTAACTAATCATTTTAATCTCTCATGATGTTGGGATGATAGAATAATCTTTCTGTTTTGCTCAGAGTGGTGTTATAAAATCTGTTATAGGTAGCAAAAACTGTATTAAAAGTATTAGAAGGTGTGTAAACAGTTTATTCATATAATAATTCTTTCTGGGAAAAATGAAAACCAGAGAGAGAGAGAGCAATACAAATGCAATTTTTCCCTCAGCAAGAAGTGCTTCTCTTGTTGGATTTTAATTGTCATTTGACGAAACAAAAACCAAAAAACAACAAAAAAAGAAGTTTCACCTCCAATCCAAAATGCAGGAAAAAAAGTTCATGAAAGTGTTTATCCCAGTTGTATTTCTAATAGGGAAGAATGACTGAGTGTCTCAGGGTTGGGAATCGGGACATGACCACACCGTCAGAGTATGCAGCTGTTAGCATTGTACTCTGTCTGAAGAGCTTTGAGTAACATTGAATTATTGCTATTATAACACATTAAGTAAAAAAAAAATGCAGGATATAAAATAGTACAATTTATATGATTTAAGTTACATTAAAATACGTCTAGGAAAAAAACGGAAGATAATAAAAACTTTCGTTACATCAAACTGCCCCAAAATCCAAGAGGGCCATTTCCTGAGCTCCAGGGAGGGTTGACTCTGAAGGATTTCGGATGCTGACTTTTAGCACGCTGGACTGTCAGCAATAAATTCCAGGCTTCTCATGGGAGGACTGGTCACAGAATCACATGATTCACAGGAATCAGCACCAGCCTCGCTCGAGGGTGACTGGTCTTCCCTTCTTGGAAGGCAGAAAGATGCTCATCAGCACTGGCTTCATGCAACCCGAGGCTCTGCAGAACCCCGTGGGCTCCCCGAGGGGCGGGGACGGTATGGAGGTGTGGGGAAGAAGACAGTCCTCACCCGTCTCTGTTTGTCTCTCTGACTGTGGGAATCGGGCACCCATGGATGCATCGGTCAGGGTCAAGGCTCTGGGCCAGGAGAATCCTTTACCTCATGAGACACAGACACAAATATACATGTGCTTATACACAACACACACAATCCACACACACAAACATTTATAGACAGATGCACACATATGCATACACAGTTACACAACATACACATAAATGTGTACAACTTGATACACACACGCTACATTACCATATAAAGACTTAGCACGGGAGAATAACAGGCCCCCAGGTGCGGGCAGATGCCATGACACTTAGCGTGAATTGTTAATAATTGATGGTGTAGTTTTGTCTAAATCTCTTAAACGCTTTGTTTCCAGACCCCAAAGACTGAGGTTGAAGCAAACTCTCTGTAACTACCTTTTAGTTGTAAAATTCTGATTTCAGGGGACAAGGCACGTTATCCGCCAAGAGCCGAACTCAGATCCTGCTCTGTGCCCCCAGCAGGAGCCCTACAGGCTGGAGTCACAGCCTTGGGCCCCCGGCCAGGCCCCCCTCACCAAACATCAGCCCCAACGGTGAGGGCACATCACAGCCCCATCCCGGGGGAACTCTGCTGTAGGTTCCTGTGGAACTTCTTTCCTGCCCCTCCTCCCCACGCCCACACTCTTCCCCATCCTTTCGGAGCAGAGATTTGGCCCTGTGACCTACCGTCACCACCAGCCAGCCTCTGAGGCTGCGGGTTCTGGAAGATTAGCGGCTGTCCCCTGGGGCATGTCTGGCTCCGCCACAAGCACATTCCAGGGGTGCCAGGGGAGGGGGCTGACTACTCCTTAAAACCCCCTTTCAGGGGCTCCTCCCTGGCCCTCCGTCCTCCAGGGTGTTCCGCCGGGACCTGCGCTCCCGTCCCTGTCCTGGCCCAGCTCTGGAAGCTTCTGAGTCCCAGGCCTGAGGGATTTGAGGCTCCAGCCTCTCAGCAGCGCGTGACCTTTGGTTGCAAAGATAAAGTCTGACCTCACCCAAAGCACAGCTACGGTCTCTGGAAACAGCCCCCAGGAGCCAATTTTTCAGGCGGCAGTTGGCTTGAGCCCCATGACCGGCCTGGGTGAGCAGGTGTGTGGTCACCTGTCTCTGTGTCCCTGTTGTGAGCTGGGGGCAAGTGCTCATAATAGGTGTTCAGCAGACGTCTGGGGGATAATCAATCAGACAACATTACTCCTCATAAAGTTTGGCCTGATAGTGTCCTCAAGAATCCAAAGTCCTGAAAAGACTACGGCGTATGAAAGACTAGCCCACGAATGAATTGAAACTGAGGGGGAAAGACTGTACAGGAAAGAAAAAGAGAAAAAAAGCCAAACAAAATTCTTACTTGTTCTTCCTATGATACCACTTTAAAGAAAATATTTTTTGAAATAATAAACATGAAATTCTTCCAAAACAAAATCTTTTTTTCCATCCCCCCTTTGCTGGATGCTCTAAACACAATGGATAATCTGGCACATTCCTCTGCAAGCTTTATTGTTACCTGGATATATTTACGTTCCAGCTTTATATATTTTCTCTACTTAAACATGTTGTAGCAAAATAGAATATAAAATTGTTCATTTGAGCCGCATTTCCCTGCACGGCTCAGGGTCAGCGAGCACACGCACAGCGCTGGGCACTGTCACCACCATCCGTCCCCAGACCGTTTTCATCTTCCAAACTGAAACTATCGTCTTCCCTTTCACTAAGGCTTTCCACTTTAAGCTCAGACCTCCTGACCACCTTCTCAGATTTCCCACCTGACAGGCACGTCGCCGCTGTGCATGTAGGAAGGGCTAGGTCAGCCCTTCACTTTGGAGTGGCTTTTCTAGGGTCACACCGTCAAGGTTTTGTAAGACCCCTGTGGACTCTGGACATCGATGGGGCCAAATGTGGTTTTGGCATTTCAGGGAATCCTCTAGTTGTAATTAAACCCCTTTCTGCAAACTGTCCACCAGAATCTCCACCAACAGTTTTGATTCTTTTCTGAAATGTGCCATCCAGATTTGGAGCCGAGCAGAACTCCCACAGTGGCCTCCAGCACACTCCACACAGGCTTCGGTCCCTGGGAAGCTCCTGTGCATATGGAGACCTCGGGCACCACAGGGCAGCCCAAGGGTGACTTTGTACCAAGGGCAGCACCACCCAGAGGGGATGAGGAGCCTGTTCCGGAGTGCACTTCACTGTAACACTAAGAAAAAGATCCCATGAGGCTTGTCTTTGTGGCTCCCAGGACCTTGCACCATCTGAGTCTCTCTGTGGCGGCAGGAGGGGAGCTGTGTTCTGGTTTCTTCCCTCCTGCAAGATGAAGAGCCGGCTGCCCAGGTTGGGACTTTGCCAGACACTTCCAGCCTCACCTGAGTTCATGCTCTCAAGACTCCAAAAGCCCCCCGGGATGCTCCCCGTGGTCTTTCCCAGGATGGGGCAGGGAGCTCAGTGGTCCTTAAGCCATTCAGATTTGGGTTGAAATGATTCCCATTATGGCTTCAACATTTCGGGAGCCCAGGTGGCCACGTCCTTTGGAACATGTTCCAATCCCAGCACCTTCATCAAAGACAAGTACAGACTCTTGCAGTCCTTTGCTTTTCTTTGCCCAGGATCCTCCCTCCGCCCCTTTCCCCTGTTAACACAACTCCCTTCTTGGGAAGAATGGCTCCTTTCCCAGCCTCGCCCCAGGGTCCCCGGGGCCAGACTGTCGCAGACTCCACCTCCCCGCCCTCCATGTTCTGTGCAGGGCTGCTCGGGGACCCAGGCGGGACCAGATCCTTCTCTGGGATTTACACACAGATGCTGCCAGAGACCAACGCTCTGGGTCCCAGCGTCCTGGTGCCGCGTCCCTCCCCTGTGACGCTCTCTTTGAAGCAGGAGAGAGTGAAGTGACACAAGACAACGACGTCCCCTCTTGTGAGGTTGACCACAGCTTCAATCTCAGTGCTGCCCTTTGCAGGCATGTCTCCGTGTGGTTTTTAGTTTTGTTTCATTTATGTTTCTTTTTCTCATTATAACATAGACTGTGTTTATTGTGGGCAGTTTGGGCAAAACAGAAGTGGACTGTATTCCCAGCCCCACGGAGAAAATCGTTACCATTTTAGTGTTTTCCTTCAAATCCTTTTTCTTTTGTTTAAAACCCTGAGATTTTACTAAATGCAGGGTTTTTTGGGTTTTTTTTTTTAAGATGTTACTTGTCAGAGAGAGAGAGAGAGAGCACAATCAGGGGGAGTGGCAGACAGAGGGAGAAGCAGACTCCCCGCTGAGCAAGGAGCCTGACGTGGGGCTGGATCCCAGGACCCTGGGATCATGACCTGAGACAAAGGCAGATGCTTAACCATCTGAGCCACCCAGGTGCCCCCTAAATGCAGGTTTTGTCACTGAGCGCTACCACGCAGGTCTAAGCTGATTTCCAGCGGACGGCGTGGGGCCGGGGCTCTGGGTGGAAGGAAGGGCGGGAGCTGGGCATCTCGTGCGGGAGGTTTGCTCTCGCTCCTGCGGGCCGTTCCCCGCACGTCCGTACAGACCGAGAAAGCTCCCCGGGTGCCCACGCGGGGCCTCCAGGATTCCGCGTGTGTTTGGGTCACGCAAGGACAGCGGCAGGGGCTCCCTTCTTCGAGTGAGAACAAATGTGAAAACCCTCTGGGCTCTTCCCATTTCCCCGTACCGTTCCCAATTTTAGTAGTAACACCCCCCAGATAAGCTGGTGTTTCCATACGGGGGTTCAGGTTCACGGACTTTCTGGGCTTCAGTGTGGTTTGCCTGCTCTGTGGGTTACTGCTGGGTGAAAAGAAAACAGAGATAAAGGATTCCTTTTGAATGAAAGTTTAACAAACTAATGGAACAAGGAACATTTTATTTATAAAAAAATAAAATAAAAGGAAAAAGAAATAACAAAAAAGAAAAGCCAAACCAACAACTCCTTGCCTATACCTTATAGATTAAGTAAAAATAACCCTATTGATGTATATACACGCTGCATGTAGGTAGATAAATGACAGATGTCATAAAATTAAAATTACATGCTTCTCAGGACAGAAGAATTAGGACACGTTCCCTCATATCTATTTAAAACTCTATCACAATTTAAAATCACTGCAGGAAATCTTGCTAACCTTCACCTTCTTTGATAGACTTCACGGACAGGAAGTTATGGAACCAGGACCTAATGTGAAAATCATCTACTGTGCACCAGTGACAACGGACTGTCACACATCACGGGTCAGGGGTGTTCTGAGTTCTCCCACAGGCCTTCCTCACCTACAGCTGTGTCACCTTCTACCTGAGATGCGCGGGAATGAGGCAGGGGGACAGTGTGCGGGTGCCGCGTGGACGCGCACATTGACATTTAAACAAGAACGACAAAGACATGTCTTTCCATGAAAACAACACTGGCCATGAAATGTCTAGAGAGGAACTCCTTCTCCTTTATATATATATATATATATATAATGTGCGTTAAGGACCAAGGAGCCTCTCACTCTGCTCTGGCCGGTCCTCCGCTGCCCCCTGCAGGTCAACAAGATGACTGTCCCACGGAGACATCTGGGGACCCCAAGGGAGAGCGAGATGGGCAGCGTGACTGTAAAGCCTCCTCCCTGGAGCACTCACGTGAGCTTCCAGGTTCAGCCTAAGGCAGCGGTTCTCCACTGGGGTGATTTCGCGCCACCGAGGGAACATTTGGCAATGTCTGAAGACACTTTGAGTTGTCACGAGTTGGGGAAGGCAATCCTTGCAGAGACCAGAGAGAGATGCGCTCATCACCCTGCAGTGCACGGGACAGCCCCGCACAGTAGAGAATTATCTGGTCCAAAATGTCAACAGTGCCGATGTTGAGAAACACTGGTCTCAGGAAACCCCACGCATGGCTCGGATGATGACTTGAGTGGAGAGGTTGGAAGCTGTGCTGTTAATCAGACTCGGGCATCTCTGAGCTTCCACGGGAATGGAGCTTTAACTGGTACTGATAAACCCTGAGTGAGAGATGGATCCAAAATGCTTCTTAATCTTGTTGAAAAGAGATTGCTTTTATTTGCAAGGAAATTGCTTCTCGCCTTTTCTACTTCGAATTTGTAATGACTTTAAAACTGTAATAGAACAGTCCCTAAGCCTCTGTTTCCTCCTCGGTGGCACATGAACAGCCATAGTCCCCACTTCCCCCAAGGGACTCCGAGGGTTCATGTGCACAGAGCACGGACAACTGGACCAGGCGCATGAGATTAGGAGGCGCTCAGTACGTGTTAGCCAGGGTCCTGCTTATTGCTGGCACAGAAATGGAAATGAATTTGCTCGCTGTGAAACTGCAGCTTTATGAAAATTCTCCAGTTAAAAGGTGCTGTGAACTCTGATTTCCTCCTCTTATGTTCACTGAAAATCTTTAGATCAAAATTGTCAGTAGAACTAAGGCTTTTCTTTGAAATGCACAGTAATTACCAGTAACTAGCATCCTATATGAATGCTCAGGTTTGCCCATGGAAGGATTTGAAGACATTAGCTAGCACTAACTAGAATTTGGCATCTATGGAAGTCTTCATTGTCTGCTTTATTGGAGAGAGGTTCAGCATTTGGGGTAATCCGCCCATCAACGAGGTGCCAGGTGTGATGAAAGTCTGTGGGTCTGAGACGTCTCACCGATGGAGTTCAACACACCAGTGCACAATTGTTTTCTAATTCTCACCTTCCTTCCCTGGACAACCAATAAGGAAATGAAATAAGAACTGTGCAGAAAGAGAAAGCATCCAGGACCCTCTGTTTGTCCACCTTTTTTGTTTCTAAGGCCTGTTAACTCCTGTTTCTGCCTCTGACAGCAGAACCGGTGCATGGAACAAACAGCTCTCCCGTGAAGGAAAGACACTAATCATTGTTCTCCAACAGGATGGGAAGACAGCAGAAGAGCTTGCTAAATCAGAACAGCACGAACATGTAGCGAGTCTGCTTGCAAGACTCCGAAAGGTGAGAAATTCCTTTTATCAGTCTGAAATTCTCTGTTTTCTATGAAAACGTCTGTCTTTTTCCTGGTAAACAATGAGATGAACAAAATGAGGCTTTGGACACACAGGCTGTAGGAAGGGCATCTCTCCCTGCCCTCCAGTGTGCATACAGTTAGCGTAAATGCATCAGCTACCTATCAGTTTCTTCTTCTGTGTTTGGACTTGGAAATCATTTGGCCTCCTTACAGTTTCTGTGCCTAGTTTCCCTCCTCCCACCCCTTCTGTAATAACTGTTCCCATAAAGTAGACAGGAAATGAGAAAGCTGACTGCTTCTTTCTTTCTTAATGTTTTGCTCTGCAAGACATCACATGATATGCTCTGGTCTAGGAAACACTGTTGCTCTAAGGTTTAAGGAAACAGGACAAATATAAGTTAATGCAGGGGTGTCTTTATAGCCCACATCATAGGAAAGTGTATCAAGAGTCTTCAAAATAGTCACACCCTTTAAGCTAGGAACTCCACGTCTGGGACTCTATGCTAAAGAAATGAAAAATCTAGGGAAAAAAGTTTTCTGCACAAAGATATTCATAGCAGTGTTATTTATAATACAGTTATAAAAATGAAAAACATCAGATGAGCAACAATAATGTCTATTAAATTCTTATACAGCTATAAAATATAACAGGTTTTGGTCATTAAAATATTTTTGAAGAGGTTTTAGCAAGAAGAGTTTAATGCTTAGGATATTCCAGGGCTTCACAGCAGAAGATAATATTATGTGCACATTGTAATTCCACCTATCTTTTTTTAAAAAAGCATAGAAACAAAATGTTAACAGTGGTGTTTTGAAATTTTACTGGTGTGATTCATACTTTCTGCTTTAAATGTTAATGTATTTTTTCCAGATTTTCTGTAATACTGTTGACACTTGAACAACACAGGTTTGACTGTGAGAATCCACTTTTTTTTTTTTTTTTACGATTTTACTTATTTATTCGAGAGAGAGTGAAAGAGCAGAGGGAAGGGCAGAGGGAGAGGGAGAAGCAGACTCTTCGCTGAGCAGGGAGCCCCTGGGTGAGCAGAGGGCTCGATCCCAGGACCCTGGAATCAGGAATCAACTTGAGCCATCCAGCAACACCCCTCCTCCCCCCATCCCCATGAAGATCCACTGGATTGATCTTGTCTGCTTCCTGTGCCTTTCAGTGGGCTCAGGGCATCTGTGCTGATTCCTCCCCAGCCATGGGCAGGGGGGTCCTTCCCCGGAGCTGGGCTCATTGGCTGTGTGGTGAGCCCCAATCTCCTTCCTGGGCTCACCAGGGCCTGCTCCATTCAGGAGAAGCTCCTCAACTCCGTGGTCAATGAGACCCGCGAGTTTGTTTGCCTCCATCACTCCCTCAGAGGGCTCTAGACCCTAGCTTCCTGACGAGCCAGAGAGGGAGGAGTTGGCTGCCATGAATTTCTAACCACAGTCTTTTAAAAAAATAAATAAATAAATACATCCCCAAATAAGTAGCTGCTTGGGGTCTGGGGACACCCGATACTGGAATCTGGTTCCAGAAAATGATTGAGACGTCACAGGAGCGACCCTGGAGAATAAGTCAGCAAGGACTTGTGGTAGGTTTTCACAGGGGCCGCACTCCCTGCAGAGAAGCCAAGAAAGTAGAGGTATTTCCCCTTGCAGTTCACATCACGTGGTGGAGGAGAGTGATCACAACCAGTGAGGACGGAGAAGGGAAAGGAAAAGGGCAGTTTCTACTTAGGAGCATCTTATCCCCATGTCCTTCCCATGTCATTTCCTCCTTGATGTTCGCAGTGTTTCTCTGGGGGTGGGGGGCATTTTGGGGTGGGTGGGACTTCCTGACCTTGTTGGAAATGAGGACCTTAAGCAGCTCATGTTGTAGCCTCCTCTCCCCCCATTCATTGTGAAATAAAAAAAATCACCTCTATGCATTTCTTGACACCCTTGGGGGGAGTCACCCTCTGTTAGACCCCCTCATGTGGATCCTGAACACATTCCTGGGGAGAAGTCTGTGTCTGCAGACCAAGGCGGGGGCCTTAAATTGCCTTGTCATTCCATAGGTTTGCAAGTGGGCTAGATTAGCAACAGAAACGCCCCCTTGTTTTCACCTCTAATCAGTTGACAAGTCTAGGAACATATTTTTGAAGAGGGTTTGCTAGAGAAGCCATGGGACTTGCTGTTCCAGAAATACAACCACAGTCATCCTGTTGACCTGCAGGGGGCAGCAGAGCACTGGCCAGAGCAGAGGGAGAGGCTCCTTGGGTCCTTAGCAGGGGAGGTGGCGGGGCTGACCTTGGAGAGAGGAGACCTTGCAGCCAGTGTCTCTGGGCAGGGTGGAGGTGAGGGTGGCCGAGGCCAGAACTTGTGGGGGCAGGAAGAACACGGGGCAGGCCTGAGCTGGGCAAGGTCTGCTCTGACCCAGTTCCCCACAAAATGACAGGGGGTGGTGGTGTGCGGGAGCCTCTGGTCCTGTCCTGCAGAGCCCGCCCCAGGGGTCTCTTCCCAACTGCGTGCTCCGTGCCCTCACACTGGGGGCTTGAAATTGAAGCAGGAGCGTGAGGTTCTTGTCCCACGGAATCAAAGAATGAATCTTGTGGACAAAGGAGAGTGAGCAAGGCAATAGAATTTTATTAAGCAAGGATATGGAAATAGCTCTGGAGTGAGAGGGTTTTATGGTTGGTCTTTTATTGAAAACTTACCAGGGAACTTAAATCTTTTTAACATCTCTATCACTGGTGGCACAATTGAGTAAGGACTGGTGATAATATCTGTAATGGCTTACTTCTTTAGGGTCTGGTCATTCTTTGTGGTCACAATGTGACTGCCATAAAGGACCCCACCTCTGATGCCCAGAGCAGGGTGGTCTGGTTTGTTCCCTTATCTCTGGTTTCATTATGCCTCAGCACTTCTGGGATTTTTGGTGAGCCTGATCATATAGCCCCCTACCTATCCCTCCATCCCTAGCCCCACCTGTCCTTTACTCATTCCTCCCCCTGGAATAGTAACCCTTACAGCCATTAGGGAATGGGATGATGACTGCTCTGGCTGCTTCCTGCTGAAATGGGGCTGTGCGGCAGGTAGAATCTATCCAGGGGACGGTTCCCAGGATGGCTCCAGGGGGTCATGATGGACAGCAAATGGTGCATGCATCGGCACATGCAAAAAGATAAGCATAAAACAAGTATTAGACCCAAAATTATGATCACATACCTTAGATAAGATCCTCAATTGCCAATTCTGTCAAATAGACCAATGGATATCTTGATCTTATTTAATTGATCACGAATGTCCCTGATTAATTGGGACCTCTTGCAGGAGCTACCGGTAATGTTAAAACAACACATGTGAGGAAACTCCTCACACCCCAAATGGTGTAGCAATAGTAGATAGTCAATAGTGGCCCAGTTCTTGAGAAGTTTCTCTCTGACTTCACTTAATTCTTGGCTGAGAGTATCTAGTGCCTGGAAAGTATCATTTGGAGTCCTGCTAAGCAAGCATACTGTTTTGCTTATTTCATTTTACAGTCCAAACATAAGTCCCGGGAGTCCCATGGTGAACTTTGAGCCTCCTTTTACCAGGCGGGCTGTTGAATGTTTGGTTAAAGCCTTTGTTTGTAATTGAATATCAATAGAGGTGTCTTCTAGAATAAATATGACTATGAGAGATGAAACCATCAAGAAGCCCTTTTTGTTTGAGGTCTAGCCTGAACAATATACTAATTAAAAGAAATCATTGGCAAGTGGGAGGAGACTTGTCTCAAGAGATAAGGGCATCCCCAAGAACATCATCCAATCCAAACATAAAGTGGGGTCATCCATTATCTCCACAAGTCCATAGTTAACCCCATGGAATGGGGTACACTCTGGTTCTTAAGGAGCAATTTTGTCATCCCAACTACACATAATGGGTCAAGGTGTTAGTTGAGTTATATAATTGTTGGGGAATCAATCCCATATTTCAGCTGTTCAAATAATTATATGCCTATGGGTTCCTGTTATAGTCCCCACAGAATAACAAGCAAGAAGATTGTGTATACATGAGCTATTGTGGCAATTTCTCTGAAGTTTACCTCAATTTGTCTAGCTTAGGCAAACAACAAACATTTAGAGACAATCAGAGCTGGAATTTAATATCCGCAAAGGTGTGTTATTGAAACATAATTTTTCTAAAATCACCCTTATCTCCAGAGATAGCTAAATTAAGACTAATTTGTTTGCAAAACAAGTCCAATTTTAACAAACTTGGCCTAATTATTTACATAAGCTCAGTAAGAATAGCAATTGTCCTTATAGGTCTTTTAAGATCTGCTTTGCTGGAACTTTTATAAGGAATCTAGACTGAACTTTTAGTCTCCTCTCTAAGCCAGAAGCCGAGCCCAGTACCTGCCATCAGACATGCCTGCAGTACCTGTAAAGGTGGGCGGACTCCTCTTCACGAGGTCCCAAGAGTATCCTGAGGTTCCTGCACAAGCCAGAGAATGACATTCTTCAGTCACCTGGTAAGGGTGCTGGGAACTCTGTAAGCAAGGTATCGGGCCAACATTTCCAAGGGCCTTTATGGCTCCATGTCTCATAAAGTCAGCCTTAGTTCCTTAAAGCTGTTTGGTCGTATCTCAGTCTGTGCATGTCTCTCCAAACATGACATTCCAGTCACAGCCTTGGTAAAATAACCAATGTTTTCAATGGTGTTCTGTTACAAGGAGAACAGATTCTTATTGAACTTACGAAAATGACTATGATTGCCATGGAAGAAAGAAGACTTACTGAGACCTTTTGAATGTCAAAAGGTTCAAGTAGAGAGAAAAGTTAAATGCTACAATTTGTTCACAAATGAATACTTTATCACATTTCTGTAAATCATAGATATCTTAAGAGAAAGTGTCCTTAATCTGGAAGAGCAAACATTGGAGAACCAGCAATGTTTCAAACAGGAGTCACAAAACTATCATCTTTTTAGTTCTTTTAGTCCCATGTTACTAATTCTTGTTCAGTTTGAATGCAGCTTTTTAGTTAGTTCTGGAAATTCTTACCCATTCCAGTTTTATGATCTTAAAGATATTGAGTCCCCGTATTTGTCCTAAAAAAGACTTTTTTATGAATCTCCTTGAAGATGAAACTCATTTCACAAGAGAATAAGAACAATTATAAATGACAAAAAGTCAGAAATGGACATTGTTAATGACCTAATATGGAAGTTCATTATGATGCAATTGACAAGGAAATTCAGTTATTTCTGTGACACATAACACTTCAGTAATCAGAATATTGAGTGATGATGACCTTATCCCAGAATGTAGCATACCAAATAAACAAGCCTAATCAGTCAACGAGATTTCGTTTATGATTTAAATCTTGGGGAAGTTTGTTAAACTCTTAGAAAGTTCTAAAGCACCTGCCTAAATAGGATTAGGGATCATTCAAGACCTGGTAAAGGCAAAACATAGAAACTGGACAAAGAAAAGAGAAAATGACTTTGTTTACACTTTCTTATAAAGAGCAGACCAACAATTCAAGAAAACTTTGTCTTTTTAACTGAGAGAAAGCAGACTTTCAATCTTATACCAGTGTACTTTAAAATCCATCTACTTCAATCTTAGTCCATCCTGATGACCACTGAAATTCCTTACCAAAGGTTTCCCTTTACAAACCTTCTACAACTTTCCTTTGCATTCAGATTTTGTCCCAAGCCATTTCTTTCCAAACAACCAGCCTTATTTAGGACAAGATTGGCTTCATTTACCTTCAATAAAAATGTGTTTCCATTCCTTACATCTTTCTTACACACACAGAATTGCTTCCCTTATTTCCGTCAGTCTTAATTCCATTTAACAGAATTTTAACTCTTAGAAATCTTAGTCTCCAGTGAAGATGAAGTAGTAACCAACTGCAAACTGTCACACCAGAATTCTTTGGATGGCAAACTTACGAATCTATTAAGCACAAAGCATATTTGTTTCCAACAAATTTAAATATCTATAGTTTCTTTGCAGTAAGAAGTCAAAAGCACAAACTTACATTTAGCAATCAATGCTTTAGCACTCCATTCTATTTGGAAAAGACCTAGATGTCCAATGAATTCAATCCCACTTATCACCCAAGCAAAACTTTGAAGTTTCAGGTTACCAAAGACTTTGAAAGCTATCTTAACAATTACCTGTGAAAACTTTGAGACAGACAAGATTAACCATCATTTTAAGTCATCTTTTTGTTAACAAATTGCAACAGAGATAACATTAGCTTATTTGACCTTCAGTAAATCTTGGCAGAATAAAAGTTGCAATTAGTTTGAATACCGAATTATGTTCCACCTGGGTCCCCTTAAAAGTCAATCAACTTGTTCCCCATTGTTCATTTTTACCTCGGGCACTGGTGGGGACATCTGAAGTGGGCAGTGTATGCAGGCCACATCTTAGGTGGTACAGAAACAGGAGTGGGGGGGGGGCACAGAAGAGGCGAAGTGCAGCCAGAAGGCAGAGAAAAAGGGTTCCCGGTTCTAAAGATCATCCACTTGGACAGATGAGCAAATGCCATGTTTTTTTCCACCAACAGGTGGAATTAGGCAGTCCATGTCGGACTGGAGAAGGCAGGGAATTTCCCTGAAACAAAGGGAGTTTGGGCAGCTGCCTGGGAACATTCTTTAAAGTCCCTGTCCCTAGGTAGACTAACCACAGTTGGCTCCAATTATAGCCATTAACCCAGGCAATGAATGAGGGAGATGCCCCCACATCTATCAGGAGGATCAGAGAAAGTCAGCGTCCCCTTTGTCTAGGATGGCTTGTGTTTCTTCCAGCTACTTGGGTTCTATTAGGAGGAGGCCTATTTAGATAATTATCACCCAATAGATCAGGAGGGATCCTTTAAGCGAACTACAACAGGGGAGGTGGTCTCAGCGTGTCCTATTTTCCCTTCAGAGGCCCATACCTGGGCGTCAACGTCATCCTCTGTTGGAGGGACACATTAAAGCTCTCCCGGGGCCCGACTCCCTTGTCGGGAAGAGATATCTTAGCTCAGTCTGAGATACATACAACAAGGGAGTCGGGCTTCCAGGCATGATTAGAAATGAATGAGTGAATATTCTATCTTCCCAGACACAGCAGATGGGTTCCTTCTCCCGAGACACCCTTCACTGTAGCCTTATGAGCAGTGAGGCCCCGGGGATTGGAAAGGAGAGCGGGGTAGGTGGCATTTGTATCCAGAGGAAACTGATTTTGTTTCCTTCCATCTCCAGTGTAACCCGAGGCTCCTGTGTAGTGACGATCGTCTGGGCGACAGGGGCAGAGAGATCGAGCCCCGGGCCCCCGTCAATCTTGTTGGATCCCTTGAGAAGGGGACGGGCCCCCAGACCTTTGTCCAGGAGGACAGTCACTCTTCCTATGGTCTCCTTTGCTATATATAGGACAGGGCCGTGGTGGGTTTTTTGGGGCATTCTCATTTGAAGTGCCCGATTTGCCCGCATTTATAACAGGCACCCGGGTTCCTCAGGTTGACTACAAATCTTGTCCTTTTAGGGCCGCCACTAGAAAAACAACTTTCTTTTGGCCTCTCCTTGCCTTTTCCCGGGCCTCTTCAGGAGGGCATCTAGGGAGTTGTCCTGACCTATGGTCATGTTTTGCAATTTCCTCCGAATATCAGGAGCCGATTGAGTTACAAACTTATCTTTTAATATTATTTCTCCCTCTGGAGTATCAGGGACTAGAGAGGTATGTTTCATTAGAGCCTCTCTCAGTCTCTCTAAGAAGCTAGAAGGGGACTCGAAGGGCCCCTGAAGTAAGCCAGTGTGGAATAGTTTAGAGGCTTGGCCCTGGTTCTTAATCCTTCTAAAACACATGCCTGAAAGTGTTTTTGTTTCCAGATTCCCAAGGAACAATCGTAGTCCCATCTGGGGTCTTCTAGAGGAACCGCCTGTTTACCAGTTGGGCAAATTTCTTCACCTACTTTGTATTCCTTCCCCAAAGGCCATCATGTGTTCATCCCCAAAGCCTCCAGCAGCCTGTAGGGCAGCTTGCTTTTCTGTAAAAATCAACATTAATCTTTCCAGTCTAATTCAAACATTTGAGTTAAATTTTGAAAGACTTCAATATATTGGTCAGTGTTATCAAAGAATTTGCCCAAATCCCTTATAATCTGTTTAAAATCTTGGAGAGAGAACAGTACATGTACTTTAATTAGGATGAATTCACTAGGTATGTAGTTAATGGACATAATGAGCGCACCTTTTTTCATCGCGAAGACTCTTGGTCTCCGGCGTCCCGGGATAAGGAGGGCAAGAAGGCTTAGAAGGTGCCACCACCATGGAAGGAACCTCAGGGAGTGAGTTACTAAGTATTTGCTCTTCTTGGTCATTTATGGAGGCCAGGAGAATGGGGCCCAATTTATAGGACTTACATAAATCTGCCTGCTCTCCCAGAACAAAAAAAGCCTTCACATGAGGAACTTCCGCCCATTTACCCTCTCTTCTAACTGTATATGGATCCAACTGTAAGATAGTATTATATTTAATACTTCCCTCTGGGGGCCAAATTTCACCATCCTCTGGGCAACATTGAGGCCAGGCCTGAGAACAGAAAAACTTCATGCATTTCCTTTTTAAGCGTCTGTGGATCAAACTTTTCCCAGTTTTTCAGGATGCATTCCAAAGGAGTCCCCGCGGAGGATTGTGTGTTTCCCATCTTGCAATCCCAGCAGGAGTGTTAGCTCGTACTTATTACAGAGAGTTGCTATGAAGGCGTCCTTACATATCAGCTCTCTCTTGTAAGCCAACGCGCCCCTCAGCTTGCCTACCCAAGGTGAGAGGAAGAGATCAGGCCGGCAGGAGCTGCCCTCCTTACCTGCTCCGGTCACCCGATCCCCCTGGTCTCCTCTGGATTTCCCAAAAACTGGCCTAATCATGACGGGCTTAGCAAGGTCAACAGTTTAAACTTTGATATTCTTTTAGAAGGCTAAGAATGCAAAACAGCTAGGGTCTCTCAATGGGAGGTGTGTGCTGCTAATGGATGAGGCTTCCCTGGGGTGTGACCCCCAGGGCCGGTCTCCATCCTTTCATATGTCTTGGAAACCCCAAGGTCACCAATGGTGACCGAAGGTCAGGTTCAGAGCACTGGATTGCCAGTACTGATGTGCCCTCCCTGGATGAACCTTAAACAATGTAGGGAATCCTTTTTAATGACCTCATTCTTCAGAGCTCTCTTGATTGAGCTCTCATTGTTTGGTCATAGAAATTCCCTTGCATCCCCAGCCCAGTGGTGTCTGATCAGTCAGGCTAATTATAAGCCAATTTCAATTATGTTTCCTCGCCTTACCCCTTGAGTGCTTTTTCTGTCCATATACCTGACGTCCCATTTGCAAGTATGGCCCTGTTGAGGGGTTCAGGCCCTGAGATTTAACATCATCATAATTCCGTATTCTTTGTTGTTGGAACAAGAAAGCCTCAACTATATGACCCATTAAAGCCCTAGCCACTAATGCAACCAATCAAGGAATTGGCTTCGTAATGGGGTTTGTAATTCCCTCCTTAACGCCCAAAGTATTCCAAGGAGAGTAAATGTCCAGGAAACATCGGGCTGCCTCCAGCTTGTCACATAAGGAGAGCTCTTATCCTGCTTGCCGATAATTTGGGTTCTAATTCCTGGCTGTGATTAAACCTAAATTGTACCTAACAGAAAAACGTATGTTTTACCAGGCAACAGAAAAATGAGGAAAATGTTTGTTCCTTCTAAACTAAGTTCTCATGAAAGACATTTTAAAAGAAAAAGTCTTATATCTACAACACGCTTCCCCCAGACGACAAGGTCGGTGGGACCACTTTCAGGACTGCTGAACCCATGACACTCCCAGGTGCTTACAGAAGGAATGGCCAAGGGTAAAAAGTGATTCTAAATCCTGAAATGAATCCCTGGTTAAAAGGGCATACTGATCATCGGGGGTTGGAAGGGCCCTACTGTAGGCAAAGTCTCTCAGGTGGGAGAAAGCCATTTGAAAGAAGTCAATGAGGAGGGGGCGGAGCAAGATGGCGGAGGAGTAGGAGACCTGGATTTCGTCTCCTCTCAGGAATTCAGCTGGATAGGGATCAAACCATTCTGAACACCTACGAACTCAACAGGAGATCGAAGAAAAGAATAGCAACAACTCTCTGAACAGAAAAGCGACCACTTTCTGGAAGGTAGGACGTGCGGAGAAGTGAATCCGAGGCGATATTCGGGAGGATAGACGGCGGGGGAGGGGCCTCCGTCGGCCGCTTCTGGCAAGTGATAGAGCCACGGAGCACAAAATCGGAACTTTTAGAAGTCTGCTCCGCTGAGGGACGTCACTCTGGTGGCGAAGTGGGGGGTGGAACCCTCGCAGGACAGTGTGGTCTCAGGACCCTCGGGGTCACAGAAAGACCGGGGGTGCCTGAGTGCGGCAGAGCTCCCAGGTATCGGAGCGGGGAAGCCGGCGGCAGAGACGGAGCCCAGGCGCGGGCTCTCAGCTCGGGGTTGCCATAAACCGTGATCCGCGGCACAGTCGGGCCACTGCTCCTCCAGCAGGGACCCAACAAGCGGCAGATCCGGGGAGACTCACCTTCTTCCCCCGGGGGGAGAGGTGCGGGAGCGCACCGCGGGGATCTGCTGGGTTTGGAGACTCCACCTGGGGTCGGGTGCCAGGGATAGAAACGCGCGGTCACAGGCCGGGTGAGCGTGGAGTGTGGCCGGAGACCGGGGAGACGGGAGTGACTGACTGCTTTTCTCTGGGGGCTCGCTGAGGAGCGGGACCCCGAGTTCTCGGCTCCGCCGGGGCGGAGACTGGGAGGCCGCCATTTTCACTCTCGGCCTCCAAAGCTGTACGGAAAGCTTGCAGGGAACAAAAGCTCCGGAGAGCAAACCCGAGCAGATTACTTAGCCCGGACCGGCAAGGGCGGGGCAATTCTGCCTCCGGCAAAGACATTTGGGAACCACGGCAACAGGCCCCTCCCCCAGAAGATCAGCGAGAACAGCCAGCCAAGACCAAGTTTACCGATCAATGAGAACGGCAGAACTCCAGCGCTAGGGGAATACTGCACATAGAATTCATGGCTTTTTTACCATGATTCTTTAGTCTTTCAAAGTTAATTATTTTTTTTAACTGTCTTTTTTTCTTTTTTCCTTTTTTCTTTTTTTTTGAATTTTTCTTTTTCCCTTTTTCAACCAACATCTTATCAATCCCTTTTTTAAAAAAAACATTTTTATTTTTCATTTTTAAAGTCATATTCTATCCCTTCATAGTAGTTACCCGTATTTTTGGCATATATATATAAGTTGTTCTCTCTTTAAAATCTTGAGATAGTTTCTTCTAACAGATCAAAATATACTCTAAATCTCTAGTGTATGGTTTTTTTCTACTCCCCTGCCTGATCACATTCTCTCCCTTTTTTCTTTCTTTCTTTCTTTTTTTTTAATCCTCTTCTTTCTTTTTTCAAACAACTTATCAAATCCTTTTTTAAAATTTTTTATAATTTCCATCTTTACAGTCATATTCCATCCCTTCATCATATCAACCCTTATTTTTGTACATATATAAGTTTTTCTTTCTTTAAAATTTTGGGAGGGACTTTCTTTTAACAGACCAAAATACACCCAAAATCTAGTGTGTGGCACTGATCTATAATCCAGCCTGATCATATTTGATCACATTCTG
>NW_022589773.1:5090149-5117239 GCF_004348235.1 Phoca vitulina | reverse complement strand
ACATCCAAATGGCCAACAGACACATGAAAAAGTGTTCAATATCGCTCGGCATCAGGGAAATCCAAATCAAAACCTCAATGAGATACCACCTCACACCAGTCAGAATGGCTAAAATTAACAAGTCAGGAAATGACAGATGTTGGCGGGGATGCGGAGAAAGGGGAACCCTCCTACACTGTTGGTGGGAATGCAAGCTGGTGCAGCCACTCTGGAAAACAGTATGGAGGTTCCTCAAAAAGTTGAAAATAGAGCTACCATATGATCCAGCAATTGCACTACTGGGTATTTACCCCAAAGATACAAAAGTAGGGACCCGAAAGGCTACGTGCACCCCGATGTTTATAGCAGCAATGTCCACAATAGCCAAACTGTGGAAAGAGCCAAGATGTCCATCAACAGATGAATGGATAAAGAAGATGTGGTATATATATACAATGGAATATTATGCAGCCATCAAAAGGAATAAGATCTTGCCATTTGCAACGACGTGGATGGAACTGGAGGGTATTATGCTGAGCGAAATAAGTCAAACAGAGAAAGACATGTATCATATGACCTCACTGATATGAGGAATTCTTAATCTCAGGAAACAAACTGAGGGTTGCTGGAGTGGGGGGTGGGGTGGGAGGGATGGGGTGACTGGGTGATGGACACTGGGGAGGGTATGTGTTCTGGTAAGCGCTGTGAATTGTGCAGGACTGTTGAATCTCAGATCTGTACCTCTGAAACAAATAATGCAATATATGTTAAGAAAGAAAAAAAGAAGAAGAAGAATGTAGCAGGAGGGGAAGAATGAAGGGGGGGAAATCGGAGGGGGAGAAGAACCATGAGAGACAATGGACTCTGAAAAACAAACTGAGGGTTCTAGAGGGGAGGGGGTTGGGAGGATGGGTTAGCCTGGTGATGGGTATTGAGGAGGGCACGTTCTGCATGGAGCACTGGGTGTTATGCACAAACAATGAATCATGGAACACTATATCTAAAACTAATGATGTAATGTATGGGGATTAACATAACAATAAAAAATTAAAAAAAAAAAAGATAAAGAAAGAAGTCAATGAACAGAAAGCAGAACTGGGTAGGGTTGGGCCAACATTCCCTTCTTTTGAGAAAGGGGGATTGACTAAACTTTTGTCCAGAAGCCTGTCCCCTGAGACTTAAGACTGCGGCCAGGCTATTTGCCTTTAATTGGCCAACAGGTGCCCCGTTTTGTTGCTTATTAAAAGAAGACATTATCCAAAGGAGAAAGTTCTCCCAGGAAAGAAAAGAAAAGAGCGTGTTTTTATTCACCCTTCAGTAGGAGTGTTCCTGGGTTTCGCACCCAAATCAGCCCTGGTGGCAGGATCACACCACAGGAATCAGCAGGCACTGCAAATCAGGGTTGGTGGGTTTTTGTTTTTGTTCCCCCCCCCCCACCATCCCCTGGCGCGAGCTGAGTAACCAGCAGATGTTGCTTTGGGGTGTCGGTGAGGCAAACTGTGTTCGGGGGCCTGCGGTGGGGTTTGTAGCCGGGAGAGACATTGGCTCAGCTTGGACCCCAGCGAGGACAAGTGGGGATGTAGAGTCACGGAGCATGTGGGTCAGTGGATGGAAATTGCCGGACTCACTGCTTTGCCGCCTTCTCTGAGATGGTCAGCCAGGTGTGGCCACAGGAGCAGGCAGAGGGGAGGTTCAGGAGCACATGGAGTTTCTTACACTCACAGGCTCAGAGAGTCGGACCAGAGGGTGGTCACAACAGGGGGAGCTCATCCAATGCAGGGAAGCAGGAAGGACCCCTGGGAAGGGATCTTATTGGAGACCAGGTGGGGTCCAGCAGGAAAGCTGTGAGGGGGATTCACTGGTGTGTTCGAATGTCACAGGGTCCTAGTTGTGGGGCAGGTAGGAAGCTTGCCTAGGGCCCCCCTTCTCACACTGGTTGCTGGGATAGTGACTCAAACATGGCAGGAACATGGTGACATGATTTTCAAAAGTAAGGGACAGAGCTCAGTAAAGATATCTATATATATATTCTTTTACCAATTTATAAAAAAGTTGCATTCTTGGAAATATTAGTATATATTAAACCATATTCTTCCCCAAAATGTCTGAGTTCTGTGTAAAATGCAGTTGTCCTAAGCTCAGATAATCATGAACCGGTTTTTCTCCTGTAAAAATGCTCAGCAGGCACTCAGAAATCAGGCGGCCCCAGGAGAATTCCAAGTGCTGGGACATTGTATGAACACGGGCACAAGCCGCACCCATCTCCTGGAGCTCCCTTCCCGTTGTGAACACAGAGAAAGCTGCTACCCTTTGCCGGCATGCCCACCAGGGGGCAGTGTTGCAGCGCGGAGGAGGAAGGTCACAGTCCCACACAGCAACTGGGGGAGGACAGGGAGCCTTCAGCAGAGCCCTGTCTGACAGGTGAGCTTGCTGGGTGGTCGGTGGAGGAAGCCACAGTGGCTCAGCGGGAGGAGAGCAGCAGGGAACCCCCCTCCCCGGGTTTGCACGTGGACGCAGTGTCTGCCAGGCCTGAGGTCACAGGAGACTAAGAGCCGGCAGTTCCCTCTGAGAGGCTCCTGCAGGGTCCCCCTGCGTCCTGTCATTTCCAGCGCACCTCTTTATTGAGCATCTCCCTGCCAGGTGCTGGGGACACCGTCTCTCCCCTCAGTTGGCTCCCAGTTGGGAGGGGGAGAGTGTCCCACATCACCCTACAGTCTGATGGGGTCACAATGGAGAACCCCACCTGGGCCAGAGCCTCCTGGGGAGGAATGTTCCTGGAGAGATCCCAGCAGGAGGGGTCCCCTGGATGCATGGAAGTCAATAGGTTAGAGCAGTGGGAACATCCTGGGTCACAGAAGGAATCCCCTTGAGGCTGTACCTCACAGGTCCAATGGGCCCCTGTTTTGGAGCCGGGAGAAAGCTGGGGGTGGAAAATGAGGCTGCTTGTGAGGCCGGATGGAGCCAGGGGGGTGGGAGTGATGCATGATTGTGCAGCCTCGAGGTGGGATCTCTGGGTGCACAGAGCACCTGCCTACACCATCCCACTCTTGTTATTTTGGTGTCAGCATTCACATGTCTGTGTCTCCCCAGGACATGGATCTGGGCCGGGTCTAGACCTTCTTGTTCCCTGCACTGTGCTTAGCCCATGGGTTGCTCCATAAATGTCTGCTGATGAGTGAGTGAGTGAGGGAATCTGTGAATTCTCCTGCTTCTCCCTGTAAGGCTGAGAGAGAGGACAGTGGGAAGGTTATCGGGCCCCCGGCCCCGCCACAGCATTTGTGTTGGTATCTGGTGAGGCCCTCTTTCTGGGCATCCGGTACCATCACGGTAATGTTTGTAATGTATGTTTGTAATCACAGAGAAGTTTCTTCAGGAGACGCCGGCCCAGACTCTCCTCCACCAACTGCACCAGGTTCCCGCCCCCACCCCTGGCATCCAAGCCCGCAGGTAGGCGCCCCCACCCCGGCCCCGGCCCCTGTCTCTCCGCGAGGTGCTGGCTTTTGTGCTGTCCCGTGTCAAGGTCTAGGGTGAGCGGTGGCTTTGTGTTGGTCTTTTGGCTGTGTTGACCTGATCTCACTGCCCTGTTGGCTTTAGGTGTCTAGCCCAGCTGTGGGCCCTGTGTCCACCCCCTTCTTGGTCTGCACTCGTAGGTGGCCCAGCAATAGCAAGGCCAGGACCTCACCGAAATCACAGTCACAGTGGCCAGGCTCCAAATCGCAAATGTGCCAATCCCAGAATGGTGTCGTGTTCTACTGGGGGACTCAGCCCTTGGAGACACAACGAGCTTGGACGAGCACAGGTTCCAGATTGCACAGACCCAATACTGGTCCCAGGATGGGCCCTTCCCCTTAGGCTTTCTTCTTGGAAGAAAGAAGCTGGGCTCACCCAGTACCTCGAGAGCGGAGAGCAGCAAAATTGGGTTCCCGTGGAAGCACCATCCCTGTGCATCTCAGCGTTGGTCGGTGGTTTTGGAAGGCTCCTTAATGAGGCTTCAGGATGGGACGGTCCACTCACACGGAGCCTGACTGGGAGGCAGCTTTGCTGTCTTCCCCCACCTTCTGCAGACACGACTATGGGTGGATTCCCACCCAGACCCGCAGGGTTGCCTGTGGATGCCTGAGAAGCACCCACAGGAAGCACTAAGGAATTGTGCCACCTGAGATGTTATTTCTGCTAAATGCTCTCTAGTGAGGGAATTCCACTTTGCACAGATAAGAATAGAGGCCTTCATTTAAATAAGGAATTAAAAAAAAAAAAAAAGGAATAGAGGTCTTCAAAGAGTTTCCCACACAGTGTCAATTTTGAAGCTTTGTGCCTCAGAGGCATTTCTGTACATGATATGACAAAGGCGTCATGTATCTTCTTTAGGTTGAAAACAAATGTTTGGAAGTTTGTGTTTTTCTATGTAATTCCTCTCTCTATAAGGAGAGATGTCCGGGGAGCCCTTGTCGGGCTGGGGGACAGTTGACTGAGATTTACATACCCCTTTCAATTTCTTTTCCCTGAACACAAGAGTAGAAATGAAACTTGGGGAAGAAATATGAGCCAAAATGAATTTACAATTAGAATGATTATCATATTGCTAACATACATTTCTTTTTTTAAAAAATTTTATTATGTTATGTTAATCACCATACATTACATCATTAGGCTAACATACATTTCTAATGCTTACTGAGCACTAGCTGGGTGCCAGGAACTGGGTAAAACGTGGTATGTGTGACACCTAATTTAAGCCACACTACAGCCTGAAGGGGTATTTTCAACCCTTTTCCTGAAGCCATAGGGGTCAAGTTGGCAGCCTGGCAATTCATGATCTGTCTGGGTCTTGAGCCAGGGCTTATTATCACACGTAGAACTCCGTGTGAGTAAGGGCATTCTCATGCACACATTTTCCATTTTCCACTGTAATCTTGATCCAGTTTGGGGATGTAAAATAGGTTACACCTTTTCCAGAGCCAGTAGTTTTCCCCATTTAATGATTAGCTTCACCATCTGCGTGGACCAGCCTGTGTTTCTAGTACAGGGTCGGCTTTCCTGGCAGGATTCAGTATCACCCCTAGAGGGAGACAGCTCTCTGCTGCTGGGGGTAAGCTCCCTCCAGACTGAGCCACAGGGTGGGTGTGGATGAGATGGTGTGTGTGTGTGTGTGTGTGTGTGTGTGTGTGTGTGTGTGACAGAAAGGGAAAGAGAGAGAGATAGAGAGAGACAGGGCAGGGGCGGAGAGACAGAGAGATCTATTTAGATCTCTGATCTGGAATTTTCCTAAATCCTCATTTGGTATGAAGATTATGCCCCAAAGCCCAGGAGCTACACTGAACCAGTCACACATCAAGTGACACATGGGCTCCTGTGAAGGTGAGATTTTAGTTGCTGCTCAACCCTCATTCCTCAGAAGTAATGTCTCCATTCATCTTCCACATCTGGAAGAATCTGGAAGTAGATTCTTGATAAAATGTGGCTCAGGAAGGCCAGATTATCAGCCAGGGTCACGAGTGTAAGGGCTTCAGCCAGGGCTTAGGGAGACTTGGTCATGGGACTCAGTGACAGAAGATTCTGTCAGGACGATGTCTGCTCCAGACCAAAGAAGCCGCCCCGGCTGCAATCAGCACAGAGACACAGCGGGTCCCCCGGGGAGGCTGCTTCTCTTGTTCTCTCGACACCCTTGGTTCAGAGCTGCGTCTCCAGGCCGAACCCTCAAATTTCTGTCAAAGTAACAGGTTAGTGGGGCCGGGCTTCCCCGACAGGCCTGTTAGGAAGTAAACACTGCTCTCTCTTGGGTCCCACGTGAGTCCGTTCCAGAATCTTCCTGGTCTCCCAGCATCCCCGAGGACACTGGCTTTGCTACCAGAAGGAGCCAAAGGGGGGAACCCCTCAAACTGTACTCCCTTCTCCTGGGAGCGGACGGCCTTGTTCTCTCGGGAGGCACAGCTCTGCTCTCCGTGGTCACTTGTGTAAAAGGAAGTCCCCTTGGGGATTCGCAAGACCGATGAAAGTGACAAGTTCCACAAAGACCCGAGAGAAGGCCAAGGGGACACCAAAAGGATGTCCAGCTGGCAAAGTGGCTGCTCTCTGGGGAAACCGCAGTAAAACCTGGAAGCCAGGAAGCGTGGAAGGCAACGCGTGTGGTTGACACGGTCTGTGCTGACCTGGGTTCGGGTCCCGCACACGTGTCATCTCACTGGATTCTCAGGATGTTATGAGGTTGTGTCATAACCCACTTCAGAGAGAAGTGACCCGGGGCTCAGAGACATAACGTGTGTGTCTGCCTCAGGCCGAGGCTGAAACCCAGGGCCCAGGCGGCTGCCGCGCTGTGTGTTGTGTGCAGGGGGGTAGGGGTGGGGGTGGGGAAAGAGGATTAGCAGCCAACATTCACACCTCAGAAGATTCCACTGAAAAGTTGGTATTGGGTTTCCTGTGGAAAATTGGAAACTTCAGCCACACTGGGGTCACATTGCTGCCTGAGGCTGGTTAGTGGGGAGGAGGGTGGCTGCCCCGGACAGAGGGGCACGGGCTCTGCATTTCACGCCCTCTCCCCCCCAGCCCCTCACCCAGAGTCCCATAGACCAGGCCAGGGGGCTCAGAAGCAGGCTGCCCACCCGCATGTGTGAAATTTTGTCCTGTGACGGAAATGACATCTCAGGGATGCACTGGAGCGTGTGACCCTGGGCTAAGGTGCCCCCAGTCTATCCCAGAGGTGGAATTCAGTCCCAGATCTGAGGCCCAGAGCCCGGTGGTCTCGGAGGACCTAGGCAAGCAGGGGAGGGATGGGAAACCCCACAGGGGCCTATGTGGCTTCATGCCCAGGTGGCCGGTCTGCTCCAAGGGACGGGGCGAGTCTCCTTCCAAACAGTCCCTGAGGCGACAGGACTCACCCGCAGTTAAATGTAGACGTGCCTGAGGTCGGGGAAGAGCCGGGAGCTGCGCCTGCGGGCCGTGGAGCAGGTCCTTGTCCGGCCCCCGAGGGGCACACATGCCCCGGGCTGAGGGGGCGCCCGGCCGGAGGCAGCACCCCGTGGAGCCTGCCCGTCCCAGAGCGGCCGGCTCAGCGGTCACGTCCTGATGCGCGCCGAGCAGTATTAAGGCGGTGCTCAGAGAAGCAGACCGTGGCGCATAGGAGATGCCGTGGGAGCCTCCCCGGGGAGATGGGGCTGAGGGGTAGGATGGATGGGGTAGCTGTGGCCTCCAGGGAAGGAGGGCTGGTTCCAAACACAGCCGCACGGTCACTGCCCTGTGGCTCTGCCAGGGCCTGCGGGTCGTGCTCTGCTCCCTCCCAGGTCACAGCTCTGGTCCCCCTGAGCCCCGCGAGAATGGCCGGCCCGGCTCCTTTCCCCGGGACAGATGTCCCCGGGGGCACGTTTCTATCACTCTGACAGCAGGCCCTGGGTGCGCCTTAGACACCGGCCGGTGGCGCTGTCGTCTCCTGAAAATGCAGGACAGAAGGGCCGAGCCACCGGGCAGGACGCAGGAGCGGGGGGCCCGTGTGGATGCTGGCTGCCTCCGTGTGCAGCCACTCCGGGCCCGGGGGGCAGTCCCCCCCACACTGCTTGTCCGGCGGCCACACACGTCCGCGCTCTGTGGCCAGTGGAGGGCCATGGCTGGCGCACTGTGGGGCTGCGGCAGGAAGGACATGCCCGGAGCAGAGGGGAGTGGGTGTCCAGGGGGAGCGCTGCAGGGGAGGCGGCCTGCTGTCCCCCCGGGGAGGAGCTCAGGGGCAGGGGTGGCCCCTCCACCGGGCCTGCCGGTTGTCACCACTAGGGGTCGGCAGTCAGCAAAATCCACGATTTCCCGCTATGATTTCACGGTCTCCCAGTGAAATTATTATTTTTATGAGACTGAACACAAGCTCTGTCCTAATGAGAACTCCGTGAGGTTCGGGAATGCCTGCCATATATCAGATCCCGTCCGCTCTCCCTGGACAGACCTGCTACTGTGTAGAATCCTTTTGTGCACAGCAGATGATTTTCACATTTAGATCCTGGTTCCATAACTTTGTACACTTGAAGTCTAACAAGATGAAGGAAGCCAGTTTCCTTGCATTGATTTTAAATTGTGATAGAGTATTAAGTTGTTCTGAAGGAACATGTCCTAATTCTTCTGTCCTGGGAAGCATGTAATTTTAATATTATATTGCATGTGTGTATATTTGTATATAAAAATATGCAGTATGCATATACATATATATGAATACAGGTATTTTTACTTAATCTATACAATGTAGTAAAAAGATGTTGGTTTTTCTTTCCTGTTCTCTTTTTTTTCTCCCCCCACCCTTTTTAAAATATACATAAACTATTGCTTGTTGCATTCGATTATTGGTCTTTCATTCAAAAGGAATCCTTTTTCTCTGCTTTGTTTTCACCCCTCAATACCCCACAGAGCAGGGTAAACTACACTGAAGTCCAGAAAGTCCGTGAACCTGAACCCCCATATGGAAACACCAGCTTATTTGGGGGGTGTTATCGCTAAAATTGGGAACGGTACGGGGAAATGGAAAGAGCCCAGAGGGTTTTCACATTTGTTCTCAGCTGAAGAAGGGAGCCCCTTCCGTTGTCCTTGCGTGACCTAAACACACGCGGAATCCTGGAGGCAGGGGAGCTTTCTCTGTCTGTACGGACGTGCGGGGAATGGCCCGCAGGAGCGAGAGCAAACCTACGCTATCCCCTCCGGATTAGGGAACAGAGGCATAAGGTGGAATAGCAGGTCATTGCTGTGTTTGCAGTTCACTGAAATATCAAAGTTGCTTTGTGGGCCCTAAGGCGTCTGTCAACTCTGTGGTTTCCTGGAACAGAAATGGAAATTCTTTGTTGCATTCTAGAAATACTTCATATTGAAACTATTGTAGAATTGTTTTTCTTTTTTAAATATCCTACATGGTAGGCCAATCAGCTCAAGTTGTTACAAAACTAGGAACTATGAATTAAGTAGATAGCATGAAAACATCATTTTTCAAGAGGGGAAAGCTAACTTAGCCTCAAATGGGAAATTTCTCTCTCTCTTTTTTTTTAAAGATTTTATTTATTTGACAGAGAGAGACGCAGCAAGAGAAGGAGCACAAGCAGGCGGAGTGGGAGAGGGAGAAGCAGGCTTCCCACAGAGCAGGGAGCCCAATGCAGGGCTCGATCCCAGGACCCTGGGACCGTGACCTGAGCTGAAGGCAGACGCTTAACGACTGAGCCACCCAGGCGCCCCTCAAGTAGGAAATTTCTTGCCCAAAATATCAGTCTCTAAAATATATGGCTAAGATTGTTCCATTCTCATTATTGATAGATTATTGATGAATTTATAGAAAGGATTTTGAATGGATATGGTTCCTGTGTAAATGGGACCCTATTTGAAGGTAACTAAAGGGATAAGATGAAACATGATAATGTGGTGAGTGTCCCAGTGTTGCTCTGGGCAGATTTGGGCTGGACTATGGGTTTGATTTTTCTATCTAAGATAAAAAGCCTTCTCATCACTGACAAAAGCAGAAACAGGTACGAAGCATTAGCCTCACGCTGAGGCTGTCAGTCACTAGAATGATTCTGGGAGAACATGATATTATCAGCATCACATGCCCATGAGCTCAATGTTCCAGGGCTGTGCTTTTTTTTCCCACCCCCTCTGTATTTTTATTTTTTTATTTTAATTTTTTAAATTTTTTGATATAATGTTCAATGATTCATTAGTTGAATATAACACCCAGTGCTCATCGTATCAGTGCTGTGTCATTGCGAGTAGATTTTGTTACAACTCCTCCACATGTGTGGGATCTTATCCAGAGTAGGCAAAAGCCAAGGTTCTAAGTAATGAAGAACATCAATACCAACAGTCCTGCAAGTGTTGGAAATGGTTGGAAATGGCAAGAGGAACCCCCCGTGGGCTAGATCCTCAGCAGGTGGAGGAGTCTGTCTGGGCAGGTCAGCAGTGCGCTCCATTTCTTCAGATTTTGGGTTTTGATAATGCCCTTAATTCTCCCCTCCCAGGTTCAGTATGGTTGTCATAATGCTTACTGAGTTTCAGCTCTTCTGGTCTTGGAGTATTACCCACCAAAGAGCTGACAAGCTCATCTCTCAAAGAGGCATAAATAAATATCAGCCAATCCATCTTCCCCAAATATGTATGAGAAAGGGAGGAGTATATTAATTCCATGTTACAGAACAAAAAAGTTGAGGCATGAGAAATGTTTCCATATATTTCCTATATGGGAGAATCTAGATTCTATTTTTCTTTTCTTTGAGGTATATTTTAAAAGATTTGTTTATTTTTAGAGAGAAAGAGAGCAGGAGGAGGGGCAGAGGGAGAGAGAGAATCTTAAGCAGACTCCGTACCCAGTGCAGAGCCCGATGTGGGGCTCAATCTCAGGATCCTGAGATCACCACCTGAGCTGGAACCAGGAGTCCGATGCTTAACTGCGCCACCTAGTTGCCCCGAGGTATATTTTAAATTAAATTGAAGTAGGATGCCTCTCTCTTACATAGAGGTAAGTTTTGATAAACGTATTTTAGTGACTGTGCAGGCCACCCAAAATGTGCCATGTTAGCATATTGATTGCGTAGGGGAAGAAAATTCTTCTCTACCCTCAAGATCTAAAGCTGGACTAAGAATTAAACTGACATGAGACAGAGTAACAGGAGAAAAAAGGCAGTTTTATTACCTGCACACAGAGGCTCAATAATAAAATTGTGACCTAAAGAAATGACCAAAGCAGGCAGTTTTTATACTTTATAGACAGGGATACAATGAATCTGTGGGGAATTGACAGGACCAGGAAAACCTAACTCCGGGAGCTTCACTCAGGAAGCAGTTCTGGACAGAATGTGGGCTGGGTGGAAATGAGGAACAAGTAGCAGGATTGTTAACCCAGCCTTCTGGGCTCTGAATCTCCCGTCTCTGCTGACAAGAATGTCTCTGTCTCTGGGTACAGGGAGGGCACCTTCCACAGGGAGAGTTCTTGCCTGTTCTCGGGGGGCCGGGGGGAGGGGCTGAGTGTCCTTCTTGTACTAGTTTGTCTGTTAAGAAACTTTATTTAAAATACTCAATATGCCAAAGTGGCACATTTGGGGGCAGTCGTCCTTGGCTCCTTCAGTTTCTTCCTCTGAAACTTTCCTGGAAGTTTCACACGTTCAAGTTGAGCTGCTACTGTCCCTGCTTCTCAAACCAGTCTCTTTGCTCTGACAATAGGTCAGTTCAGTTAAACTCACTTCAGGAGGTAGTGATGCAGGTGTGTTCTCAACGTTAGGCATATGGTTTAAATAACCAGGTTACACATAAGAGGCATTTCTATGAAAACAAAAGAAAAACAATGATTAATGACTGAATCAAATCCTAAATCCGTTTCTGAGGGTGCCAGCCAAGAAGGCTTCTCAATGTCAGGCTGGAAGCGTCTTCATAGAATAACAGCAGATAGTGGTGATCTGACAAATTTCCTGGTTTGTAGTTTAGTGTCTCTGATGATCTTTTTGAGGGGCCCCCAGAGGAACAGGCATGCAGATGGTCTGTATGAGTTGTGGTGGTGCTTTCTCTGAAGTGTCCATCAAGGTGTTTTTATTCAGCTTGTGGGGCTTCAGGAAAAAGCAGTTTTAGTTATCAAATGATTCCAAGTCAAGAGGATGGAAAAAAATTGAAAATGTTAGTTTGGAGAGTTGTAGCCAGGCTTTGGCAGAAACTAGAAGAAATCAGGATCCAGTCCAGTTTATAATGAACTGTATTAGGATCTAATATCTATAAAGCCGTGTTGTTGAAACATAATTTTTCTCCCTATCATCACCCTCACCAAAAATAGCCAAATTAAGTCTAATTTGTTTGCAAAATAACTCTAGTTTCCAAAAACTTAGTCTGATTATTTACATAAGTGCAGTAAGAATAGTGATTGATCATATAGGCTCTTTTAAATATGCTTTGCTGGAACTTTTTATAAGGAATCTCTAGATTGAACTTTTAACAGTCTCTCAAAACTAGAAGCCGCACCAAATACTTGCCATCAGATTTTGCCTGCAATACCTATAGATTTGGGTGAATTCTTGTTTTCTCGTGGTCCCCAAAATATCCTGAGGTTCCTGCACCTGTCAGGAAGTGATCTTCTTTACTTACCTGGTAAGGCTGCTAGGATCTCTGTAAGCAAGTTATAGGGCTGTTTTTCTGTTTGTTTGTTGTTTTTGTTTTGTTAAAGAGCTTTATTGGCTCCATGAAGTCAACCTTAGTTCCTTGAAGCTGTGTGGTCATATTTTAGTCTACACATGTCTCTCTCAAATAGGACATCCCAATCAAAGCCTTGGTAACATAATCAGGGTTTTCAGTTGTGTACTGTTACAAGGTGAAAAGATTCTTATTGAACTTATGGAAATGAATATGTTGTCATGAAATATAAGAACACTCACTGAGAATTTTTGAATTCTGGAGGGAATTCAAAAATTCCCAGGCACTCATAGAACATTTATTAAATAACATATATTTACACAAATATAATCTAAGAGGGTTTAGTATCACTTATTTGACAATGCTTCCCAAGAAATTTAACATAACAAATAAGAATAATTAATGTAATTTCTCACAAAATCTTTGAAATGCTCCAGGGCCCTCTAGAAAGTTTCAGTTAGATTGTGGTCAAAAGAATTTAGTTTAGAATTTGTTTGGAGAAGTATTTCAAGATATATGAAAAGATTTGAACACCTCATTAACTGGGACCACCGATCATTATGAAACAATACTTATTTATTCAACCCAAGTGACAAAGATTTTAAAGGCAAATACAGAAGGTTATATGATCGCGAACAAAACTTAGTTTTTTTAATACTAAGAAGATTCCGTTTTCTTGAATAATCAAAGATCTGAATAGGGGCAAAACACAGATACTTTGTTTTTCTAGACAGATTTCATTAAGGGTAAAGAAAAACTTTGTTCACAATTTCTTATAAAAAGCAAACCAATAATCCAAGAAAATGTTTTCTCCTTTTATCAGAGAAAAACTAACTTCTAGTTTTGCACCAATGTACTTTTGATATTAAAACTCATTTTTAGGGGCACCTGGGTGGCTCAGTCGGTTAAGTGTCTGCCTTCGGCTCGGGTGATGATCCCAGGGTCCTGGGATGGAGCCCCACATACAGCTCCCTGATGAGCAGGGAGTCTTTTTCTCCCTCCGTCCCTCCCCACCACTCATGCTTGTGCTCTCTGTCTCTCTCTGAAATAAATAAATAAAATCTCAAAAAAATTCTTTAAAAAAATAAATAAAAAGCAAAACTCATTTTTAAATACATTCGTTCTAATTTTAGTCACTAGTGACCACACATAAAATTCCTTTCAAAGGTTCTTTTTATTTTTTATTTATTTATTTTTTTTAAAGATTTTATTTATTTATTTATTTGACAGAGAGAGACACAGCGAGAGAGGGAGGGAACACAAGCAGGGGGAGTGGGACAGGGAGAAGCAGGCTTCCCGCAGAGCAGGGAGCCCGATGCGGGGCTCGATCCCAGGACCCTGGGATCATGACCTCAGCCGAAGGTATATGCTTAACTGACTGAGCCACCCAGGCGCCCCAAAACCCTGCTTTTTAACCACAGTGAGTAGCCTCACGGCCACATCAGAATCCCACCCCATAAGCTGGCGTCTGGACGAGAGACACAGGAAGTCAGTCACCTCCCACGCTATTTATTATTATTATTATTAATAAACACTTTGTAACAGAGATGACATCAACTTATTTGACTTTAAGTAAACCCAGGCAGAACAAAAGATTTACTTTTAATGCTGATAACTTTAAAGACATGTCTATTTTAATTAAACCAACAACTTTAGCTTTAATGTCAAGTGAAGGGGTTAAGAACAGTAGGTATTTTCTAAAAAAAAAAAAGAACAGTAGGTATTAATTTTTAATGTTAATTCTGCTTAGTACGTGGCTTTGTCAATAGGTGGCCACACTTTCCCTTTCAAATAATTATCACTCATCCAAGTTATTGCTCCCTATAAAGTCTCGATCCAAGATTTTGGAATTTAATAGCCATAAGATTTCCAATTCAAAATTTATCCAAAATAAGATAAAAGCTCTTTGAAGTAATTGTCAGCTATTGAACTAAATATAAATATATATTTAAATATATTAAAAACATATATATATATTAAATGTATGTGTCTGTTTCATGGGAAAGGAAATGAATCACTAGAGGATAAGACACTAGGTTCAAATTTTAAGCAAACTAAGACAAATTCTTGACTAATCTCTAGACTTTTGGCCCACAAATTCATAGCTGCCGATTCCCTGGCTGAGAGACTAGGAATTACATCCCTGTTAGCTGCTGTTCATGAGAGAAGACAATCAAAGTTGTTCTTTTCCCATGTGGGTTTTTATTTTGAGCCCTTCCCACTGAGCACAGAATCGCCTCTGGCTTCTAGAGCTGTGCGGAGCACGTCACTGCTGCTCTTCTTTGGGGGATTCGGGGGGCTTTGCCTTTTGTTACTCATCACCACTGTTTACAATGATGGTTCCTTTAGGGCTCTTTATCCTCCACCCAGCAGCTTAGGAATTGAGAACATTACATAATTGAGCATTTCATTCATAAGAGCCTGGGACCTTGACCAGTGATTGAATTCATGTAATGTAAGACTACTTAAAGTAAGAGATGGTATCCTGTAACAAACTTAAAGAAAAAGGAGGAGGAGGGGGAGGAGGGGGAGGGAGGAGAGGATACATGAAGGGGAGCAGAATATGCCACTTTGACATACTGATTATTTTGAATTCAAGTTACTTGAGAAACAGTCAGTACAAGAGGGACACTCTGACCCTCCTCTGTCCCCCAGAAAGCAGGAAATAAATCTCCCATGTGAACAGTACCTTCCCTGCATGGGGAGGAAGAGAGATATCTTTAATACCAGAGATAGAGAATTCAGGGTCAAAAAGGCTATATAAACGGACCTTGCTACCTCTTTACTAATTTGCTACTCCAAGCCCAAACTTTTTTGTCTTGTCAATTCTTCACAAATTTGTTCTTTGTCTAAAGGGTATAAAAGCTGCCTTCTTTGGCCACTTTTTGAGTTTCCTGCATATACTAAATTAAATTTTTTTCTCCTGTGAATCTGTCTTACATCTACTTAATTATTAGACCAGCCAAAGTACCTGGAAAGAAGGAAAGGAAACATTTCCCTGCCCTACAATACAAACAACAATTGTCCAGCAGCCCTTACCACGGTTCATGGCCCTTTTCTGTTTCCTGAGCACCAGAACTTCTTGAACAATAACAACCTTTGCACTTACCGTAAGCAGCGTGTATCCACTGGCAAACTTGTAAACAGCTTTAGAAATCATTCAAAGCAATAGATCAACGTACTGTAAACTTCAATTTCATTAGTCCCGTAACGGAAAGAATATTTGTTCAGAGAGAAATAAGTCAAAGGTCACGATTTTCCTCAGCGTTGGGCATAAATGTTGGTAAATTTCTCATAAATACCCAAATTTAAATGACCAGGCACTGTTGAGTATGTAGGTATGGGCGCAGGAGTGGATATCCATCAGATAAGGTGTCCTCCAGGTTGTCATGGGAACTACCACCTCTCTACACTTGGGCTTGGCCTCACCTGAATTAGATACTCCCTGACCCACACATCCTGGTTTAGGAGGTTTGCAAAGTAAAGGAAAATGACTATCAGAGTTTTCTAAGGAAAGGAGAGACCAACAGCATTTAGGTGTGGATGGGACCGGTAAGAGAAATTCACCCAATAAAAGAGACTGAAATGCAATAAAAGCAGGCACTGTAGGTGATTCGAAGCCCCGAATATTAGATGGAATGCAAAATCTGCCATATGCTCTCCAAGGTAACAACATGACTAGTACCATTCAGAAATCTCAAAAAATAATTTTCAGCATCTTATCCATGCCTGGCACCAGGCTGGATCCTGAGGATGCCAAAATCAGAAAGAGAGTCTCTGCCCCAAGAAAATCACCAACTGAAGCAGGAGACTAGCATATATAAATGCATAAAAATATATGAACTTACAATTCTATAATAAAAGACAAATAACCCAATTAAAAAAAAAAATAGACAAAGAACTTACCTTACACTACATGACAAATGAACTCGAAGTGGGTGGAAGACCTAAACATAAGAGCTAAGACTCTAACTCTTAGAAAACACAAAAGAAAATCTTGATGATTTGGGATTTGGTGATGGTTTCTTTGATATGACACAAAAATCACAGCAAATGAAAGGAAATGTTGATAAATTGGCTCCAACAACATTTGAAGCTTTTGTGCATCAAAGAACACTATCAGCAGAGTGCAAAAGCAACCCACAGAATGGGGGAAATAATCACAAATCATATCTGACAAGGATCAATGTCCAGAATATACAAATAACTCATACAACTCAACAACAACAAAAACAAACAACCCAATTATGAAATGGAGAAAGGATTTGAACAGAAATTTCCCCATAGAAGTTATAGAGATGGCCAATAGTAATGAAAAGATGTTCGACATCATCAGCTATCAGGGAAATGCAAATCTGAACCACAAGGAGATTCCACTTTACATCTATTAGGATAGTTATAGTACAAAGATAACAAATATTGACAAGGATGTGGAGAAATTGGAGCCCTTGTAAACCCCATCAAATGTTGGATTGTAAAATGATGCAGCTGCTGTGGAAAACAGCCTGGGAGTTTCTCAAACAGCTAAACCTGGAGTTACCATGTGAGCCAGCATTCCACTCCTAGGTTTCCACCCAAGAGAAGTGAAACCATACGTCTGCACAAGAACTTGTACACAAATGTTCCTAGCAGCAGTGAGAAGGTGAAAACAACCCAAAATGTGCACCAACTGATGAATGGTTAGACAAAATGTGGGGTATTCTTACACTAGAATATTATTCAGCCATAAGAAAGGAACAACCTCCTGACACAGGCTACAAAGTGGATGAATCTGGAAAGCATGGTGCTAGAAGAGAGAGTTCAGTTACAAAAGTGTGCATAATATATGACTTCATTGATACAAAATGTCCAGAAGAGGCAAAGCTGTAGACAGAGAGTATTGATCAGAGGCGGCCTAGGGCTGGCAGGGGAGGGGAGGGATGGATGGCTAAGGGATGTGGGGTTTCTCTCAGAGGTAATGAAAGTGTTTTAAAATTGATAGTGGTGATGGATGCATAATTCTGTGAATATAATAAAAGGCACTGAATTGTATGGGTGAATTGTATGGTATGTGAACTATACCCTAATAAAGCTGTTGTAAATGAAGAAATGCATTCAGTTGTGGGCGGTGCCACACTAAAAGTAGGTTCCAGGTATAATGAGCCAATGAGAAAAGGGGTGTGACTGTCTAACCTAAGGGATAGGGAGGTTTCATGGAGAAGGTGTTCACCAGACACACAAGCAAGAGAAAAGCTTTTTGGAAGAAAAGCAAACATATCAATGCCTGGAACATTCTCAAGCATTTAGTATGGCTGAAGAATAGGGAGCAAGAGGGACAAAGTAGGCATGAAAGACCAGGTCATGGGTGGCCTGGCTGGAAGAGTTTAGCTATTGGGTGAGGTTAGTCTTTATCCTATATGAGATGAGATCTAGAAAGATCCCTCTGGCACCAGTATGGATGGCGGATTGGAGAGAACTGGGTATTCACTACTTCCTGCATTGTCCTACTACACTTGGCATCAGCCACAATAAAATGCATTTATTTTCATAAGCATTAATATGCTAGGCCCCCTCAATCAATTTGTGACATCGTTGGGGCAAGAAACTGTCTTACTGATCTTGGCATTCCCTGGGCCCAGCCGGGTGCAAGACATAACGTAGGTGCCAGAAAATACTTACTGAGTTGCCCTTACGTGAGGTTTCTGGAAAACACTATACAGGCTGTTACCTTAAAAATTACCTGGGAGATTTTGTATGCCTCCTCATATTTTATTCACATAATGATATTAAGTATATAAAAACATCTACAGATGCCAGTTAAAAGATTTCTCAATAGATAAGAGAATGGAGGTCTGAATTAAGACCAGTGGCTGTAGGGATGAGGAAAAGGGACTTACCTGAGAGAAATTCAGGAAGTAGAGGGGGTCACAACCAGTGAACCATCAGATGTGGGCATGAGGAAGATACAGCCCTCTCTGCTCACCTGTGAACCATTTTGGAAATGAGGAAGATGGTAGAGTGTCTGTCAGGAAAAGAACACTGGAAGGAAGGAGCAGGCTTGGGGTGGGTTTAGTGGCGTTGGGGAGTAGATGGGTCAGATTTGGGCATTTGGACTTCTAGGTGTCTGGGAGCACACAGATTGGAAGGTCATGGGAAAGCTGGAAAACAGGATGATCAGAAGAGACTGGATGGGATGACTCTGGGGGGCACTGAGTATGAGCCAAAAGTCTTGCTTGGAGGAGAGTCCTGTGGTGTAGCACAGTTAAGGGTGGGCAGAGGTGTGGCAGCCAGCAAATGAGGCTAAGAAGATGGTTAGGAAGGTGGTGGAAAACCAGACCCAGGGGCAAAGAAGACAGAGTTTCATGGAGGATGTGGGAAACAGAGCTAAATGACACAGAGAGGTCATGTAGCATAAGGTGGAAACATGACACAACAGCTGGATTTGGCAACATTTCCCAAGACGGGGGTGGTCTTTGCCAGGCCAGTTTCAAGGGATTATGAAGGGCAGGCACAGACCAAAGAGGGTCAAAGAGGGAATGCAAGGGAGGAAACACTTTTTAAGAAGTGGAAACATCTCTCCCACTTCTGGGTACATATCTAGAAGAATTGGAAACAGAATCTCAAAGAGATATTGGCACACCCATGTTCACTGCAGCTTCATTCATAGTAGCCAAGAAGTGGGAGCAACCTAAGTAAAAAGAAATCTCCGCTGAGGGACATAAAAGAAAATAAAGCAAATTAACACACCCTCTGTGCTTCAGGATAGAAAGAAATGTTATTTTAGAGATACAAATTCTTCCTAAATCAATTCATAAATTCTGTGTAGCTTATGAAAACATCAACAGACTTTTGGGGGAAGAAACTTGAAAGAAATAGTATTAAATATATCTGGCAAAATTAACCTGAACATTTGGGAAAATGAAAAACAAGGAAAGAGTAACTCTATCAAATCTAAGAGCATATAGTGAACTAACAATATTTACATATGCAAAAAGAAATGCAAACACCGACCAGTAGATCAGAATAGAGCCCAGTCCTGGGCCTAAAGATAGACGAGAATTTCGTTTATTCTGAACAGGACCTTTCAATCAGTGTGGGAGAGGACTATTAGCGAACAGCGCTGGGCTAGCTGCTTGGAGAAGAGGTGTGTAGGATCCCTACCTCATTCTTTACAGCCAAATTATTTCAAGATAGAGAGAGAGTTAAAAGGAGAAAATCGCAAATAATTTAGAATAAGCCTGTCCAATGAAGTTCTCTGTGGTGATGAAAACAGTTTTTATCACCAACGTCCCATATAGCAGCCACTGACCACGTGTGGCTGTTGAGCTCTGGTAACGAGACAGGTGTAGATGAAAACACAATTTTACATGTTATTTACTGGCAAGTATTTTAAATTTAAATAGCCACATATGGCTAATAGCTATTGTATTGGACAGCACAGAAGAAGGAAACATGAGTACATTAATTTATAATTTGGTACACAACACCCATTAGATACAAAGAAAGATAAATTTGATAACATAAAATTGTAAACACCTCTACGGAATCAAAAGCTGAAAGTCTACACGTATTTCTAACATGAATAACAGACAAAAGGCTAGTTTCCTTCATTTACTAAGTGCTTATACAAGGCAAGAAGAAAAAGATAAATAATACTAATTAAATATTTGCTAAGAACAGAAATAGGCAATTTACTAAGACAAAAGTAGGTGCTCAATAAATACAAGGAAACAACATAAACCATAATTAAACATGTGCAAATCAAGCCACAAGGTTCACCTTTTGACCATCGGATGGACAAAAATTTAAAAAGATTCACCATATCTGCACTGGCAGGGACACAAGGAAATGAGTACTCTTCCATATGATGCCAGAGAGTATAAACTGATGCAACTTTTCTGGAAGAATATTTGGTAACATCAGCACGTGAAATTCTCATACCCTTTGACCCAGCAACTTCAGCAAGATATGTGCCCTACAGATATACTTGTAAAGGTAATGAGCGTACACTTTTGGGATCTCCATTGCAGCTCTGTGTCTCCTGATGGGAAATCAGAGACAAGCAAAGCTGCTCTCCATAAGCAGTTAGCTCGATCTGTCCTCTCAACACAAGGCTGGGCAGCCCTTTCAGTCAATGCCACAAATCTGTATGTGCTTGTGTAGAACAATCTCCAAGTCATGAAAAAGAAAATCAGATGAAGCTAATATGCTCTATCTGATGTTCTTAAAGGGTGGTGGGGTAGATATGGAGATGAATGTGCATTATCCCTCCCACCATCCCAACTCAAAGAATAAAATCAGCACTTGGCAGTGGTCATCCCTGGAAAGAGCAACCTGGCTGGGAGTAAAGGAGAGAGGAGGCTTTCACCTTTAATTTTGTATATTTCTGTATGTTTTACATTTCCTAATCTTAGATTACTTTTTAAAATTGAAGTAAAATTCACATCAGATAAAATTAACTATTTTAAAGTATCTAATTCAGTGGTATTTAATACATTTATAATGTTGTACAACCATGACCTCTATCTAGTTACAGAACATTTCCATTACCTAAAAGAAAACACGATACCCATTAAATAGGCTCTGTCCTCCCCTCCCCCAGTGCTTGGCAACCATTAATCTGCCTTCTGTCTCTGTGCATTGACCTTGTCCTTGCATCTGGCTCCTTCCACTCAGCATAAATGTTTTTGAGATTCATCATGCTGTGGTATGCATCAGTACTTCACTCCTTTTCACAGCTGAATAATATTCCATTGTATGGATGTACCACCTTTTATTCATCCACTCATCAGTTGATGGACATTTGAGTTTTTTCCATCTTTGGCTAGTGTGAATAAGGTTGCTATGAACATTTGTGTGCATTGTTTTTTTCTGAATACCTGTTTTCAGTTATTTGGGGTGTATACCTAGGAGTGGAATTGCTGGGTCATACAGCAATCCTATGTTTAATTTTTTTGAGATATATTTCTTTTAAAAATTTGTTAACAAGAATAGAAGTTACAGTTTCAATCAATTGGAAGCATTATGGACTATTTAGTGTTTTCTTCCTTGGAACTTTCTGTATTAAAAAATAGTAATTGAAAGTACTTAAAAGAGAAAGCAGCAGCTTGGTGCCAACACCCACCAGGCCCTCCTTTCCTGCGTTCATCTCTGCCCTTCTCTCTTCTCAGAGAATTGCTGAGGGAAGGGGGCACAGATTATTTTCCCTACTTTCCTTTTAATCTTTCTGAAGGATCACTGCAAACCTCCACCATAGCCAGGAGGATGCCCATCACTCTGTTGAGGGTATCCCCATTTGTCCAAAGTCAAAATTCCTTTTTGTATCTGTAGGTGGAAATTCTAGAAGGTAGCTTTGGGTTTCCTTGTATCTCTATTGTCTTATCAGTTAGAATTGGACACTCCCAAGACCATCCAGCACTTCTGTCAGAATGATCATTGTTTTCACAGCAAGAAGAAAGTCCCTCCCTGGACTCTCAAGCATTGCCTGAGGAAATTATCAAGCATTCACACTGGTTTCCTGCTGTTACACGTAGACTAAACTTTCTAGGCCAGAACCAACTAATCCTTAGTCTTCAATTTATGGAATTGTAAGGGATTTTATGTAAAAAGCAAGCAAGGAAAACCAAAACTTCCTAGAGACAAAACAACTCCTTTTATGCTAGGGACAGATGCATATTAAATCTAGAATTTCATGTTAAAAAACAACTGGAGGATGCTGGAGACTTGCCTTATGTTGGGGAATATGTGCCTTTGCTGTTGAGAAGGGTCTCATCTTTGAATCGGTATTAAAATACTGATTAATATGTTGGGCTCAATAGTCTACCATTTCCATGATAAGTGAACACTGACTTTCTATTTTCTAAGAGGGACTACTCCTCTGAACAGCTGTTGCAGAGTGAGGAGGAGGTCAGAATAACCTGCTGTTTAGATCCCACTGCACGAGTCCCACCCGTTCAGCATACTGGGTGCAATAACGGGCAGCCATCTATGGGCTATTCGAGTGACGTTACCCTGTTCTGTATGTAATGCATACATTCCCTTTTATTTTATTTTTGTCTCGCTGTCTCCATTCTGAATCTGTAGATTAATTTTATGATGTAGTAAAATGTCTAAGAAGCTGCCCAGTGCAGCACTTTTTCAAGTGTGGATGAAAATTCATTAATGGGTAATAAAATCCATTTAACAGGTCATTACTAACATATTTTTTTTCAAATGAAATGCAGTCTAAACAAATGGAATGGAATAGAACAGTATGGATCAGATCAGATTAGAACAGAACAGACTAGAATTGAATAGAAAAGTAAAGAATGAAAAAAAATATCTTAGAGCATAGTAGACAGTAAGGCCGTTTACTTTTGCTTTGCGTGTGCGTGTGCATGCTTGCACACATGTTCTCTGAATTAGATGTAAAATGCATCTGTTATTAATGGTCATAGTCAAAACATTTTCAAAAACACTGGCCTAATGGACCTTTCTTTTTCTTTCTTTCTTTTTTTTTTTAATAGATTTTACTTATTTGAGAGAGAGAAAGAGAGAACAAGCATGGGGAGGGGCTAAGGGGTGGGAGAGAGAATCTGAAGCCGACTCTGTGCTCAGCACAGATTTATGATCCAGAGACCACGACCAAGAGATCATGACCTGAGCTGAAACAAAGAGTCATTTTCTAGAGTATAGATCCTTTACCTCTTTAGTTAGGTTTATTCCTAGGTATCTTATGGCTTTTGGTGCTATTGTGAATAGAATTGATTCCTTAATTTCTCTTTCTACAGTTACATTGTTAGTGTATAGAAAAGCAAATGATTTCTGTGCATTGATTTTGTACCCTGCCACATTACTGAATTGCTATATGAGTTCAAGTAATTTGTGGGTGGAGTCTTTTGGGTTTTCCATGTAAAGTATCATGTCATCTGCAAAGAGGGAGAGTTTGACTTCTTCTTTGCCAATTTGGATGCCTTTTTTTCTTTTTGTTGTCTGATTGCTGAGGCTAGGACATCTAGTACTATGTTGAACAATAGTTGTGAGAGTGGGCATTCCTGTCGTGTTCCTGATCTTAAAGGAAAAGCTCTCAGCTTTTCCCCATTGATAATGATATTCGCTGTGGGCTTTTCATAGATGGTTTTTATGACATTGAGGAATGTTCCCTCTATCCCTATACTCTGAAAAGTTTTAATCAGGAACGGATGCTGTATTTTGTCAAATGATTTTTCTGCATCATTTGAGAGGATCATATGGTTCTTGTCTTTTATTGATGTGCTCTACCACATTGATTGATTTGGGAATATTGAACTACCCTTGCAGTCCAGGAATAAATCCCACTTGGTCGTGGTGAATAATCCTTTTAATGTACTGTTGGATCCTATTAGCTAGGATCTTGTTGAGTATTTTGGCATCCATGTTCATCAGGGATATTGGTTTGTAATTCTCCTTTTTGATAGGGTCTTTGCCTGGTTTTAGGATCAGGGTAATGCTGGCCTCATAGGAGTTTGGAAGTTTTCCTTCCGTTTCTATTTTTTTTTTTTGGAACAGCTTCAGTAGCATAGGTGTGTGGTAGAATTCCCCTGGGAAGCCATCTGGCCCTAGACTTTTGTTTTTTGGGAGGTTTTTGATTACTGCTTCAATTTCGTTACTGGTTATTGGTCTATCCAGATTGTCTATTTCTTTCTGTTTCAATCTTGGTAGTTTGTAAGTTTCCAGGAAGGCCTCCATTTCTTCCAGGTTGCTTAATTTGTTGGCATCAGTTGCTGGTAATAATTTCTAATAATTGTTTCCATTTCCTTGGTGTTAGTTGTGATCCCTCCCCTCTCATTCATGATTTTATTAATTTGGGTCCTTTCTCTTTTCTTTTCCATAAGTTTGGCTAGTGGTTTATTGATCTTATTAATTCTTTCAAAGAACCAGCTTCTAATTTCGTTCATCTGTTCTACTGTTTTTCTGGTTTCTGTTTCATTGATCTCTGCTCTGATCTTTATTATTTCTCTTCTCCTGCTTGATTTAGGTTTTATTTACTGTTCTTTCTCCAGCTCCTTTAGGTGTAGGGTTAGCTTGTGCATTTGGGATTTTTCTAATTTTTTGAGAGAGGTTTGGATGGCTATGTATACTCTAGAAACTACAGAACACTTATGAAAGAAATGGAGGAAGACACAAAGAAATGGAAAAACATTCTATGCTCATGGATTAGAATAATAAACATTGTTAAAATGTCTATCCTCCCCAGAGCAATTTACACTTTCAATGCCATCCTTATTAAAATACCATTGGCATTTTTCAAAGAGCTGGAACAAAAAATCCTAAAATTTGTATGGAACCAGAAAAGACCCTGAATCACCAAGAGAATGATGAAAAGGAAAAACAAAACTGGGGGCATCACGTTGCCTGACTTCAAGCTATATTACCAAGCTCTGATCACCAAGAGAGCATGGTATTGGCACAAAAACAGACATATAGACCAATTGAACAGAATAGAGAATCCAGAAATGGACCCTCAACTCTATGATCAACTAATCCTTGACAAATCAGGAAAAAATATGCAATGGAAAAAAGTCTCTTCAGTAAGTGGTGCTGGAAAAACTGGACAGCTACATGGAGAAGACTGAAACTAGACCATTCCCTTACACCATACCCAAAGATAAACTCAAAATGAATGAAAGACCTCAATGTGAGGCAGGAATCCATCAAAATCCTAGAGGAGAACATAGGCAGTTACCTCTTTGACCTCGGCCACAGTAACTTCTTTCAAGATATGTCTCCAAAGGCAAGTGAAACAAAAGCAAAAATGAACTTTTGGCACTTTATCAAGATAAAAAGCATCTGCACAGCAAAGGAAACAGTCAACAAAACTAGAGGCAGCCCACGGAATGGGAGAAGATATTTGCAAATGTCTTGTCAGATAAAGGGCTGATATCCAAGATTTATAAAAAACTTCTCACACTCAACACTCAAAAAACTAATAACCCATCAAAAAATGGTCAGAAGACATGAACAGACACTTCTCCAAAAAAGACATACAAATGGCTAACAGACACATGAAAAAATGCTCAACATCACTTGGCATCAGGGAAATACAAATCAAAACCACAATGAGATACCACCTTACCCAGTTAGAATGGCAAAAATTAACAAAACAGGAAACAACAAATTGTTGGCGAGGATGTGGAGAAAGGAGAACACTCTTATACTGTTGGTGGGAATGCAAGCTGGTGAAGCCACTCTGGAAAACAGTATGGAGGTTCCTCAGGATGTTAAGAATAGAACTACCCTATGACCCAGAAATTGCACTACTAGGTATTTACTCCAAAGATACAGATGCAGTGAAAAGAAGGGCACCTCAATATTCATAGCAGCAATGTCCACAATAGCCAGACTGTAGAAGGAGCCAAGATGCCCTTCAACAGATGAATGGGTAAAGAAGATGTGGTACATATACACAATGGAATATTATTCAGCCATCAGAAAAGATGAATACCCACCATTTGCATCGACATGGGTGGAACTGGAGGGGATTATACCAAGTGAAGTAAGTCAAACAGAGAAAGACAATTATCATATGGTTTCACTCATATGTGAAACATAAGCAATAGCATGGAGGACCATAGGGGAAGGGAAGGAAATCCAAAGGGGGAGAAATCAGAGAGGGAGATGAACCATAAGAAACTTTATTACTCTTTTGAATGGCTCACCAAATTTCTTTTTGTCTCTCTCTTCTCATCTAGAAAATGATTATAAGCTTATTTGACCTGAGTTGTGATAAAAATGTCTAAAAATATAGATATTTTCACAGTGCTAGACATATAGTTGATAGCATACAATGACAAAATATATTTCAATGCACCTTTATGGCACACTGCCTTCCTGTCTTATAATGGCATCGATTAACGGGAGTTGTACATCTTCCTTGTTGAATATGCATATACTTGTTTTTGTAAGCCAGATCACTGTGAACTCATTGGTCACTTAGCTGAACCACCCTGAGCTCATTGTTTTTAGTCAAACCGATTAAGAACAATTTGAGGTAGGGATATGAGTCCACACTATTGTCTAGAAGTTTTTGTTCTGTCAAAAACAAGATATAATCATCAAGAAAACATCAGAAGCCATCAGCTTGGCAAACAAAAGCAAAACCAACAGGATCACAGTGTGACCAGGTGGTGTGGGCAGGACCAGCCAGGCCAAACCCCAGGGCTTTCGATGAGTGGCCTTAAATCTACAGCCCAACATCAGAGAGCCCCAGAGCTACACCTGCTGTTGGCCCTTGCAGAGCTGCACTATCAGGTGAGCGCCCCCCACCCCCCACCGTGAAGCCAGTCCAGTCCTTGTATATGTATTGGGAGGATAAATTCTATGTTTTTACTCCATCATAGTGGCTCTAACAACTCAGAAGAAGAGGATGGCTTTTTAGACAGATTGGTCTGTTCAGATGCTCATTTCTTTTCCCTTCCTAGGTTCCAGAAACATGCATCCTTTTCTCTTCCTGACTGCCCTTTGCTTGGGAATAGTCTCACCTACTACAAAACTTGGCCTAAGGTTAGATGCTCAATGGATCCAGTGGAAGGCAACATATGGGAAACTATATGATGAGGTTGGTAACAGCTGAGCTGTCCAGTGAGACCCCCAGGGAATGTTCTGTGCTGGTGGGAGTTCACAGCAGAGAGTAGCTGCTTGAGGCCACTCTTGCCAAGGCAGTAAACAGGGCACCGTGACTGCACAACGGTGGGGGCGTATGTCCGGCTGCGTGGTTGCTGGAGAGCAGCTCCCGGAGCGTCAGCCCAGCCCTGGTCAGGGTTTCCCCTCCTCTCTGTCAGCACATCCACCAAGTAAGTCAGTTGGTTTTAAATAGGAATAAAGATGATGGGTTATATGTTTGTCTCTAGAATGAAAGATGGAGGAGAGTAGTGTGGGAGAGGAATATGAAAATGATTGAACGGCACAATCAGGAATACAGCCAAGGGAAACACAGCTTCACGATGGCAATGAACGCCTTTGGTGACCTGGTGAGGGTGGCATGGATTGCTGAAC